>NW_028293912.1:0-26807 GCF_964341445.2 Mesoplodon mirus | reverse complement strand
AGTAACATTTTCATATTTTCAAACGACCTCGATATTTCTAAAACAAAATCGTATGTTTAGAATCATGCCGAAAGAACATAGTTGCAGTGGTTCTAACTCGGATATGCGACAGGCAAAAGGACAAAATTCAAAGAAGTAAATTGGAAACAAGTCCAGGTAATTTCAGAAATGCGAGTTATTTCGCAAATTTCAGGACCAACAAATACACATATTGGGGTGGCCTTATGATGACTAAGATGTTTCTTTATATGATACTTATTCGAGAGGTCAAACAACAGCTTCAAATCCAACTGGTTAAGACACTTATATCAAGAATTTATCTTTTGATCAAGCTGAATAGTAAACAACTTGCGCGTCCGAGATTTCTCCTTGAAGATAAAATTGCTATACTCCAGTTCACTATTAATCGTTACAGGTCCAAATAGTGCAGTGCTATTGATGCCTTTCATCACCACCGCAGTTCGCGACAGAAGTCACTGGTGCGTTCCCGCCTCCAGCTGGTCAATTCTCTCACCCGTTCCTGGTGGACCAACTAGGTGCCTAAAACGTCAGGGTTCCCAAGCAGTAGCTGTACCAACGTGCACTCCGAAAAAATTTGGTTGCAGTGTTTCTCACTCGGATATGCGACTGGCAAAAGGACAAAATTCAAAGAAGTAAATTGGAAACAAGTCCAGGTAATTTCAGAAATGCGAGTTATTTTGCAAATTTCAGGACCAACAAATACACATATTGCGGTGGTCTTATGAAGGCTAAGGTGTTTCTTGATGTGATACTTATTGGAGAGGTCAAATAACATCTCCAAATCCAATTTTTTTAAGACACATATCAAGAATTTATGTTTTGATAAAGCTGAGTAGTAAAGAGCTTATCCATCCAAGATTTTTCTTTTAAGATCAAATTGCTATATTCCACTTGACTATTAATCGTTAAAGGTCCAAATAGTGCAGTGTTATTGATGCCTTTCATCACAAACGCAGTTTTTCAATTTTCAGGACAAACAAATACACATATTGGGGTGGCCTTATGAAGGCTAAGATGTTTCTTGATATGATACTTATTCGAGAGGTCAAATAACATCTCCAAATCCAATTTTTTTAAGACACATATCAAGAATTTATGTTTTGATAAAGCTGGGTAGTAAAGAGCTTATCCGTCCAAGATTTTTCTTTTAAGATCAAATTGCTATATTCCAGTTGACTATTTATCGTTACAGGTCCAAATAGTGCAGTGTTATTGATGCCTTTCATCACAAACGCAGTTTTTCAATTTTCAGGACCAACAAATACACATATTGGGGTGGCCTTATGAAGGCTAAGATGTTTCTTGATATGATACTTATTCGAGAGGTCAAATAACATCTCCAAATCCAATTTTTTTAAGACACATATCAAGAATTTATGTTTTGATAAAGCTGGCTAGTAAAGAGCTTATCCGTCCAAGATTTTTCATTTAAGATCAAATTGCTATATTCCAGTTGACTATTAATCGTTACAGGTCCAAATAGTGCAGTGTTATTGATGCCTTTCATCACAAACGCAGTTTTTCAATTTTCAGGACAAACAAATACACATATTGGGGTGGCCTTATGAAGGCTAAGATGTTTCTTGATATGATACTTATTCGAGAGGTCAAATAACATCTCCAAATCCAATTTTTTTAAGACACATATCAAGAATTTATGTTTTGATAAAGCTGGGTAGTAAAGAGCTTATCCGTCCAAGATTTTTCTTTTAAGATCAAATTGCTATATTCCAGTTGACTATTTATCGTTACAGGTCCAAATAGTGCAGTGTTATTGATGCCTTTCATCACAAACGCAGTTTTTCAATTTTCAGGACCAACAAATACACATATTGGGGTGGCCTTACGAAGGCTAAGATGTTTCTTGATATGATACTTATTCGAGAGGTCAAATAACATCTCCAAATCCAATTTTTTTAAGACACATATCAAGAATTTATGTTTTGATAAAGCTGGGTAGTAAAGAGCTTATCCGTCCAAGATTTTTCATTTAAGATCAAATTGCTATATTCCAGTTGACTATTAATCGTTACAGGTCCAAATAGTGCAGTGTTATTGATGCCTTTCATCACAAACGCAGTTTTTCAATTTTCAGGACCAACAAATACACATATTGGGGTGGCCTTATGAAGGCTAAGATGTTTCTTGATATGATACTTATTCGAGAGGTCAAATAACATCTCCAAATCCAATTTTTTTAAGACACATATCAAGAATTTATGTTTTGATAAAGCTGGGTAGTAAAGAGCTTATCCGTCCAAGATTTTTCATTTAAGATCAAATTGCTATATTCCAGTTGACTATTAATCGTTACAGGTCCAAATGCAGTGGTATTGATGCCTTTCATCACCACTTCAGTTTGCGACACAAGGAACTGGTGCCTTCCCGCCTCCGGCTGGTCAATTCTCTCACCCGTTCCTGGTGGACCAACTAGGTGCCTAACCCGTCAGGGTTCCCAAGCAGTAGCTGTACCAACGTGCACTCCGAAAAAATTTGGTTGCAGTGTTTCTCACTCGGATATGCGACTGGCAAAAGGACAAAATTCAAAGAAGTAAATTGGAAACAAGTCCAGGTAATTTCAGAAATACGAGTTATTTTGTAAATTTCAGGACCAACAAATACACATATTGGGGTGGTCTTATGAAGGCTAAGGTGTTTTTTGATGTGATACTTATTTGAGGTCAAATAACATGTCCAAATCCAACTGGTTTAAGACACTTATATCAAGAACTTATCTTTTGATGAAGCTGAATAGCAAACAACTTATGCGTCCGAGATTTGTCCTTGAAGATAAAATTGCTATATTCCAGTTGACTATTAATCGTTACAGGTCCAAATGCAGTGGTATTGATGCCTTTCATCACCACCGCAGTTCGCGACACAAGGAACTGGTGCATTCCCGCCTCCGGCTGGTCAATTCTCTCACCCGTTCCGGGTGGACCAACTAGGTGCCTGACCCGTCTAGGGTTCCCAAGCAGTAGCTGTACCAACGTGCACTCCGAAAAAATTTGGTTGCAGTGTTTCTCACTCGGATATGCGACAAGGAAAAGGACAAAATTCAAAGAAGTAAATGGGAAACAAGTGCAGGTAATTTCAGAAATGCGAGTTATTTTTCAAATTTCAGGACCAACAAATACACATATTGGGGTGGCCTTATGAAGGCTAAGATGTTTCTTGATATGATACTTATTCGAGAAGGCAAATAACATCTCCAAATCCAATTTTTTTAAGACACATATCAAGAATTTATGTTTTGATAATGCTATCCATCCAAGATTTTTCTTTTAAGATCAAATTGCTATATTCCACTTGACTATTAATCGTTACAGGTCCAAATGCAGTGGTATTGATGCCTTTCATCACCACTGCAGTTCGCGACACAAGGAACTGGTGCGTTCCCGCCTCCGGCTGGTCAATTCTCTCACCCGTTCCGGGTGGACCAACTAGGTGCCTGACCCGTCTAGGGTTCCCAAGCAGTAGCTGTACCAACGTGCACCCCGAAAAAATTTGGTTGCAGTGTTTCTCACTCGGATATGCGACAAGGAAAAGGACAAAATTCAAAGAAGTAAATTGGAAACAAGTGCAGGTAATTTCAGAAATGCGAGTTATTTTTCAAATTTCAGGACCAACAAATACACATATTGGGGTGGCCTTATGAAGGCTAAGGTGTTTCTTGATGTGATACTTATTTGAGGTCAAATAACATGTCCAAATCCAATTTTTTTAAGACACATATCAAGAATTTATGTTTTGACAAAGCTGAGTAGTAAAGAGCTTATCCGTCCAAGATTTTTCTTTTAAGATCAAATTGCTATATTCCACTTGACTATTAATCGTTACAGGTCCAAATAGTGCAGTGTTATTTATGCCTTTCATCACAAACGCAGTTTTTCAATTTTCAGGACCAAGAAATACACATATTGGGGTGGCCTTATGAAGGCTAAGATGTTTCTTGATATGATACTTATTCGAGAGGTCAAATAACATCTCCAAATCCAATTTTTTTAAGACACATATCAAGAATTTATGTTTTGACAAAGCTGAGTAGTAAAGAGCTTATCCGTCCAAGATTTTTCTTTTAAGATCAAATTGCTATATTCCACTTGACTATTAATCGTTACAGGTCCAAATGCAGTGGTATTGATGCCTTTCATCACCACTGCAGTTCGCGACACAAGGAACTGGTGCCTTCCCGCCTCCGGCTGGTCAATTCTCTCACCCGTTCTGGGTGGACCAACTAATTGCCTGACCCGTCTAGGGTAACCAAGCCGTAGCTGTACCAACGTGCACTCCGAAAAAATTTGGTTGCAGTGTTTCTCACTCGGATATGCGACAAGCAAAAGGACAAAATTCAAAGAAGTAAATTGGAAACAAGTGCAGGTAATTTCAGAGATGCGAGTTATTCTTCAAATTTCAGGACCAACAAGTATACATATTGGGGTGGCTTTATGAAGGCTAAGATGTTTCTTGATATGATACTTATTCGAGAGGTCAAATAACAGCTCCAAATCCAACTGGTTAAGACACTTATATCAAGAATTTATCTTTTGATCAAGCTGAATAGTAAACAACTTGTGCGTCCGAGATTTCTCCTTGAAGATAAAATTGCTATACTCCAGTTCACTATTAATCGTTACAGGTCCAAATAGTGCAGTGGTATTGATGCCTTTAATCACCACCGCAGTTCGCGACAGAAGTCACTGGTGCGTTCCCGCCTCCAACTGGTCAATTCTCTCACCCGTTCCTGGTGGACCAACTAGGTGCCTAACCCGTCAGGGTTCCCAAGCAGTAGCTGTACCAACGTGCACTCCGAAAAAATTTGGTTGCAGTGTTTCTCACTCGGATATGCGACTGGCAAAAGGACAAAATTCAAAGAAGTAAATTGGAAACAAGTCCAGGTAATTTCAGAAATACGAGTTATTTTGCAAATTTCAGGACCAACAAATACACATATTGGGGTGGTCTTATGAAGGCTAAGGTGTTTCTTGATGTGATACTTATTTGAGGTCAAATAACATGTCCAAATCCAACTGGTTTAAGACACTTATATCAAGAACTTATCTTTTGATGAAGCTGAATAGCAAACAACTTATGCGTCCGAGATTTGTCCTTGAAGATAAAATTGCTATATTCCAGTTGACTATTAATCGTTACAGGTCCAAATGCAGTGGTATTGATGCCTTTCATCACCACCGCAGTTCGCGACACAAGGAACTGGTGCATTCCCGCCTCCGGCTGGTCAATTCTCTCACCCGTTCCGGGTGGACCAACTAGGTGCCTGACCCGTCTAGGGTTCCCAAGCAGTAGCTGTACCAACGTGCACTCCGAAAAAATTTGGTTGCAGTGTTTCTCACTCGGATATGCGACAAGGAAAAGGACAAAATTCAAAGAAGTAAATTGGAAACAAGTGCATGTAATTTCAGAAATGCGAGTTATTTTTCAAATTTCAGGACCAACAAATACACATATTGGGGTGGCCTTATGAAGGCTAAGATGTTTCTTGATATGATACTTATTCGAGAAGTCAAATAACATCTCCAAATCCAATTTTTTTAAGACACATATCAAGAATTTATGTTTTGATAATGCTGTCCATCCAAGGTTTTTCTTTTAAGATCAAATTGCTATATTCCACTTGACTATTAATCGTTACAGGTCCAAATGCAGTGGTATTGATGCCTTTCATCACCACTGCAGTTCGCGACACAAGGAACTGGTGCGTTCCCGCCTCCGGCTGGTCAATTCTCTCACCCGTTCCGGGTGGACCAACTAGGTGCCTGACCCGTCTAGGGTTCCCAAGCAGTAGCTGTACCAACGTGCACTCCGAAAAAATTTGGTTGCAGTGTTTCTCACTCGGATATGCGACAAGGAAGAGGACAAAATTCAAAGAAGTAAATTGGAAACAAGTGCAGGTAATTTCAGAAATGCGAGTTATTTTTCAAATTTCAGGACCAACAAATACACATATTGGGGTGGCCTTATGAAGGCTAAGATGTTTCTTGATATGATACTTATTCGAGAGGTCAAATAACATCTCCAAATCCAATTTTTTTAAGACACATATCAAGAATTTATGTTTTGACAAAGCTGAGTAGTAAAGAGCTTATCCGTCCAAGATTTTTCTTTTAAGATCAAATTGCTATATTCCACTTGACTATTAATCGTTACAGGTCCAAATAGTGCAGTGTTATTTATGCCTTTCATCACAAACGCAGTTTTTCAATTTTCAGGACCAAGAAATACACATATTGGGGTGGCCTTATGAAGGCTAAGATGTTTCTTGATATGATACTTATTCCAGAAGTCAAATAACATCTCCAAATCCAATTTTTTTAAGACACATATCAAGAATTTATGTTTTGACAAAGCTGAGTAGTAAAGAGCTTATCCGTCCAAGATTTTTCTTTTAAGATCAAATTGCTATATTCCACTTGACTATTAATCGTTACAGGTCCAAATGCAGTGGTATTGATGCCTTTCATCACCACTGCAGTTCGCGACACAAGGAACTGGTGCGTTCCCGCCTCCGGCTGGTCAATTCTCTCACCCGTTCCGGGTAGACCAACTAGGTGCCTGACCCGTCTAGGGTTCCCAAGCAGTAGCTGTACCAACGTGCACTCCGAAAAAATTTGGTTGCAGTGTTTCTCACTCGGATATGCGACAAGGAAAAGGACAAAATTCAAAGAAGTAAATTGGATACAAGTGCTGGTAATTTCAGAAATGCGAGTTATTTTTCAATTTTCAGGACCAACAAATACACATATTTGGGTGGCCTTATGAAGGCTAAGATGTTTCTTGATATGATACTTATTCGAGAGGTCAAATAACATCTCCAAATCCAATTTTTTTAAGACACATATCAAGAATTTATGTTTTGACAAAGCTGAGTAGTAAAGAGCTTATCCGTCCAAGATTTTTCTTTTAATATCAAATTGCTATATTCCACTTGACTATTAATCGTTACAGGTCCAAATAGTGCAGTGTTATTTATGCCTTTCATCACAAACGCAGTTTTTCAATTTTCAGGACCAAGAAATACACATATTGGGGTGGCCTTATGAAGGCTAAGATGTTTCTTGATATGATACTTATTCGAGAGGTCAAATAACATCTCCAAATCCAATTTTTTTAAGACACATATCAAGAATTTATGTTTTGACAAAGCTGAGTAGTAAAGAGCTTATCCGTCCAAGATTTTTCTTTTAAGATCAAATTGCTATATTCCACTTGACTATTAATCGTTACAGGTCCAAATGCAGTGGTATTGATGCCTTTCATCACCACCGCAGTTCGCGACACAAGGAACTGGTGCGTTCCCGCCTCCGGCTGGTCAATTCTCTCACCCGTTCCGGATGGACCAACTAGGTGCCTGACCCGTCTAGGGTTCCCAAGCAGTAGCTGTACCAACGTGCACTCCGAAAAAATTTGGTTGCAGTGTTTCTCACTCGGATATGCGACAAGCAAAAGGACAAAATTCAAAGAAGTAAATTGGAAACAAGTGCAGGTAATTTCAGAGATGCGAGTTATTCTTCAAATTTCAGGACCAACAAGTATACATATTGGGGTGGCTTTATGAAGGCTAAGATGTTTCTTGATATGATACTTATTCGAGAGGTCAAATAACAGCTCCAAATCCAACTGGTTAAGACACTTATATCAAGAATTTATCTTTTGATCAAGCTGAATAGTAAACAACTTGTGCGTCCGAGATTTCTCCTTGAAGATAAAATTGCTATACTCCAGTTCACTATTAATCGTTACAGGTCCAAATAGTGCAGTGGTATTGATGCCTTTCATCACCACCGCAGTTCGCGACAGAAGTCACTGGTGCGTTCCCGCCTCCAACTGGTCAATTCTCTCACCCGTTCCTGGTGGACCAACTAGGTGCCTAACCCGTCAGGGTTCCCAAGCAGTAGCTGTACCAACGTGCACTCCGAAAAAATTTGGTTGCAGTGTTTCTCACTCGGATATGCGACTGGCAAAAGGACAAAATTCAAAGAAGTAAATTGGAAACAAGTCCAGGTAATTTCAGAAATACGAGTTATTTTGCAAATTTCAGGACCAACAAATACACATATTGGGGTGGTCTTATGAAGGCTAAGGTGTTTCTTGATGTGATACTTATTTGAGGTCAAATAACATGTCCAAATCCAACTGGTTTAAGACACTTATATCAAGAACTTATCTTTTGATGAAGCTGAATAGCAAACAACTTATGCGTCCGAGATTTGTCCTTGAAGATAAAATTGCTATATTCCAGTTGACTATTAATCGTTACAGGTCCAAATGCAGTGGTATTGATGCCTTTCATCACCACCGCAGTTCGCGACACAAGTAACTGGTGCATTCCCGCCTCCGGCTGGTCAATTCTCTCACCCGTTCCGGGTGGACCAACTAGGTGCCTGACCCGTCTAGGGTTCCCAAGGAGTAGCTGTACCAACGTGCACTCCGAAAAAATTTGTTTGCAGTGTTTCTCACTCGGATATGCGACAAGGAAAAGGACAAAATTCAAAGAAGTAAATTGGAAACAAGTGCAGGTAATTTCAGAAATGCGAGTTATTTTTCAAATTTCAGGACCAACAAATACACATATTGGGGTGGCCTTATGAAGGCTAAGATGTTTCTTGATATGATACTTATTCGAGAAGTCAAATAACATCTCCAAATCCAATTTTTTTAAGACACATATCAAGAATTTATGTTTTGATAATGCTATCCATCCAAGATTTTTCTTTTAAGATCAAATTGCTATATTCCACTTGACTATTAATCGTTACAGGTCCAAATGCAGTGGTATTGATGCCTTTCATCACCACTGCATTTCGCGACACAAGGAACTGGTGCGTTCCCGCCTCCGGCTGGTCAATTCTCTCACCCGTTCCGGGTGGACCAACTAGGTGCCTGACCCGTCTAGGGTTCCGAAGCAGTAGCTGTACCAACGTGCACTCCGAAAAAATTTGATGTAAAAATAAAAGTGTTTCTCACTCGGATATGCGACAAGGAAAAGGACAAAATTCAAAGAAGTAAATTGGAAACAAGTGCAGGTAATTTCAGAAATGCGAGTTATTTTTCAAATTTCAGGACCAACAAATACACATATTGGGGTGGCCTTATGAAGGCTAAGATGTTTCTTGATATGATACTTATTCGAGAAGTCAAATAACATCTCCAAATCCAATTTTTTTAAGACACATATCAAGAATTTATGTTTTGATAATGCTATCCATCCAAGATTTTTCTTTTAAGATCAAATTGCTATATTCCACTTGACTATTAATCGTTACAGGTCCAAATAGTGCAGTGTTATTGATGCCTTTCATCACAAACGCAGTTTTTCAATTTTCAGGACCAACAAATACACATATTGGGGTGGCCTTATGAAGGCTAAGATGTTTCTTGATATGATACTTATTCGAGAGGTCAAATAACATCTCCAAATCCAATTTTTTTAAGACACATATCAAGAATTTATGTTTTGACAAAGCTGAGTAGTAAAGAGCTTATCCGTCCAAGATTTTTCTTTAAGATCAAATTGCTATATTCCACTTGACTATTAATCGTTACAGGTCCAAATGCAGTGGTATTGATGCCTTTCATCACCACTGCAGTTCGCGACACAAGGAACTGGTGCGTTCCCGCCTCCGGCTAGTCAATTCTCTCACCCGTTCCGGGTGGACCAACTACGTGCCTGACCCGTCTAGGGTTCCCAAGCAGTAGCTGTACCAACATGCACTCCGAAAAAATTTGGTTGCAGTGTTTCTCACTCGGATATGCGACAAGGAAAAGGCCAAAATTCAAAGAAGTAAATTGGAAACAAGTGCAGGTAATTTCAGAAATGCGAGTTATTTTTCAATTTTCAGGACCAACAAATACACATATTGGGGTGGCCTTATGAAGGCTAAGATGTTTCTTGATATGATACTTATTCGAGAGGTCAAATAACATCTCCAAATCCAATTTTTTTAAGACACATATCAAGAATTTATGTTTTGACAAAGCTGAGTAGTAAAGAGCTTATCCGTCCAAGATTTTTCTTTTAAGATCAAATTGCTATATTCCACTTGACTATTAATCGTTACAGGTCCAAATGCAGTGGTATTGATGCCTTTCATCACCACTGCAGTTCGCGACACAAGGAACTGGTGCGTTCCCGCCTCCGGCTGGTCAATTCTCTCACCCGTTCCGGGTAGACCAACTAGGTGCCTGACCCGTCTAGGGTTCCCAAGCAGTAGCTGTACCAACGTGCACTCCGAAAAAATTTGGTTGCAGTGTTTCTCACTCGGATATGCGACAAGGAAAAGGACAAAATTCAAAGAAGTAAATTGGATACAAGTGCTGGTAATTTCAGAAATGCGAGTTATTTTTCAATTTTCAGGACCAACAAATACACATATTTGGGTGGCCTTATGAAGGCTAAGATGTTTCTTGATATGATACTTATTCGAGAGGTCAAATAACATCTCCAAATCCAATTTTTTTAAGACACATATCAAGAATTTATGTTTTGACAAAGCTGAGTAGTAAAGAGCTTATCCGTCCAAGATTTTTCTTTTAATATCAAATTGCTATATTCCACTTGACTATTAATCGTTACAGGTCCAAATGGTGCAGTGTTATTTATGCCTTTCATCACAAACGCAGTTTTTCAATTTTCAGGACCAAGAAATACACATATTGGGGTGGCCTTATGAAGGCTAAGATGTTTCTTGATATGATACTTATTCGAGAGGTCAAATAACATCTCCAAATCCAATTTTTTTAAGACACATATCAAGAATTTATGTTTTGACAAAGCTGAGTAGTAAAGAGCTTATCCGTCCAAGATTTTTCTTTTAAGATCAAATTGCTATATTCCACTTGACTATTAATCGTTACAGGTCCAAATGCAGTGGTATTGATGCCTTTCATCACCACCGCAGTTCGCGACACAAGGAACTGGTGCGTTCCCGCCTCCGGCTGGTCAATTCTCTCACCCGTTCCGGATGGACCAACTAGGTGCCTGACCCGTCTAGGGTTCCCAAGCAGTAGCTGTACCAACGTGCACTCCGAAAAAATTTGGTTGCAGTGTTTCTCACTCGGATATGCGACAAGCAAAAGGACAAAATTCAAAGAAGTAAATTGGAAACAAGTGCAGGTAATTTCAGAGATGCGAGTTATTCTTCAAATTTCAGGACCAACAAGTATACATATTGGGGTGGCTTTATGAAGGCTAAGATGTTTCTTGATATGATACTTATTCGAGAGGTCAAATAACAGCTCCAAATCCAACTGGTTAAGACACTTATATCAAGAATTTATCTTTTGATCAAGCTGAATAGTAAACAACTTGTGCGTCCGAGATTTCTCCTTGAAGATAAAATTGCTATACTCCAGTTCACTATTAATCGTTACAGGTCCAAATAGTGCAGTGGTATTGATGCCTTTCATCACCACCGCAGTTCGCGACAGAAGTCACTGGTGCGTTCCCGCCTCCAACTGGTCAATTCTCTCACCCGTTCCTGTGGACCAACTAGGTGCCTAACCCGTCAGGGTTCCCAAGCAGTAGCTGTACCAACGTGCACTCCGAAAAAATTTGGTTGCAGTGTTTCTCACTCGGATATGCGACTGGCAAAAGGACAAAATTCAAAGAAGTAAATTGGAAACAAGTCCAGGTAATTTCAGAAATACGAGTTATTTTGCAAATTTCAGGACCAACAAATACACATATTGGGGTGGTCTTATGAAGGCTAAGGTGTTTCTTGATGTGATACTTATTTGAGGTCAAATAACATGTCCAAATCCAACTGGTTTAAGACACTTATATCAAGAACTTATCTTTTGATGAAGCTGAATAGCAAACAACTTATGCGTCCGAGATTTGTCCTTGAAGATAAAATTGCTATATTCCAGTTGACTATTAATCGTTACAGGTCCAAATGCAGTGGTATTGATGCCTTTCATCACCACCGCAGTTCGCGACACAAGTAACTGGTGCATTCCCGCCTCCGGCTGGTCAATTCTCTCACCCGTTCCGGGTGGACCAACTAGGTGCCTGACCCGTCTAGGGTTCCCAAGGAGTAGCTGTACCAACGTGCACTCCGAAAAAATTTGTTTGCAGTGTTTCTCACTCGGATATGCGACAAGGAAAAGGACAAAATTCAAAGAAGTAAATTGGAAACAAGTGCAGGTAATTTCAGAAATGCGAGTTATTTTTCAAATTTCAGGACCAACAAATACACATATTGGGGTGGCCTTATGAAGGCTAAGATGTTTCTTGATATGATACTTATTCGAGAAGTCAAATAACATCTCCAAATCCAATTTTTTTAAGACACATATCAAGAATTTATGTTTTGATAATGCTATCCATCCAAGATTTTTCTTTTAAGATCAAATTGCTATATTCCACTTGACTATTAATCGTTACAGGTCCAAATGCAGTGGTATTGATGCCTTTCATCACCACTGCATTTCGCGACACAAGGAACTGGTGCGTTCCCGCCTCCGGCTGGTCAATTCTCTCACCCGTTCCGGGTGGACCAACTAGGTGCCTGACCCGTCTAGGGTTCCGAAGCAGTAGCTGTACCAACGTGCACTCCGAAAAAATTTGATGTAAAAATAAAAGTGTTTCTCACTCGGATATGCGACAAGGAAAAGGACAAAATTCAAAGAAGTAAATTGGAAACAAGTGCAGGTAATTTCAGAAATGCGAGTTATTTTTCAAATTTCAGGACCAACAAATACACATATTGGGGTGGCCTTATGAAGGCTAAGATGTTTCTTGATATGATACTTATTCGAGAAGTCAAATAACATCTCCAAATCCAATTTTTTTAAGACACATATCAAGAATTTATGTTTTGATAATGCTATCCATCCAAGATTTTTCTTTTAAGATCAAATTGCTATATTCCACTTGACTATTAATCGTTACAGGTCCAAATAGTGCAGTGTTATTGATGCCTTTCATCACAAACGCAGTTTTTCAATTTTCAGGACCAACAAATACACATATTGGGGTGGCCTTATGAAGGCTAAGATGTTTCTTGATATGATACTTATTCGAGAGGTCAAATAACATCTCCAAATCCAATTTTTTTAAGACACATATCAAGAATTTATGTTTTGACAAAGCTGAGTAGTAAAGAGCTTATCCGTCCAAGATTTTTCTTTTAAGATCAAATTGCTATATTCCACTTGACTATTAATCGTTACAGGTCCAAATGCAGTGGTATTGATGCCTTTCATCACCACTGCAGTTCGCGACACAAGGAACTGGTGCGTTCCCGCCTCCGGCTAGTCAATTCTCTCACCCGTTCCGGGTGGACCAACTACGTGCCTGACCCGTCTAGGGTTCCCAAGCAGTAGCTGTACCAACATGCACTCCGAAAAAATTTGGTTGCAGTGTTTCTCACTCGGATATGCGACAAGGAAAAGGCCAAAATTCAAAGAAGTAAATTGGAAACAAGTGCAGGTAATTTCAGAAATGCGAGTTATTTTTCAAATTTCAGGACCAACAAATACACATATTGGGGTGGCCTTATGAAGGCTAAGATGTTTCTTGATATGATACTTATTCGAGAGGTCAAATAACATCTCCAAATCCAATTTTTTTAAGACACATATCAAGAATTTATGTTTTGACAAAGCTGAGTAGTAAAGAGCTTATCCGTCCAAGATTTCTCTTTTAAGATCAAATTGCTATATTCCACTTGACTATTAATCGTTACAGGTCCAAATAGTGCAGTGTTATTGATGCCTTTCATCACAAACGCAGTTTTTCAATTTTCAGGACCAACAAATACACATATTGGGATGGCCTTATGAAGGCAAAGATGTTTCTGGATATGATACTTATTCGAGAGGTCAAATAACATCTCCAAATCCAATTTTTTTAAGACACATATCAAGAATTTATGTTTTGATAATGCTGAGTAGTAAAGAGCTTATCCGTCCAAGATTTTTCTTTTAAAATCAAATTGCTATATTCCACTTGACTATTAATCGTTACAGGTCCAAATGCAGTGGTATTGATGCCTTTCATCACCACTGCAGTTCGCGACACAACGAACTGGTGTGTTCCCGCCTCCGGCTGGTCAATTCTCTCACCCGTTCCGGGTGGACCAACTAGGTGCCTGACCCGTCTAGGGTTCCCAACCAGTAGCTGTACCAACGTGCACTCCGAAAAAATTTGGTTGCAGTGTTTCTCACTCGGATATGCGACAAGGAAAAGGACAAAATTCAAAGAAGTAAATTGGAAACAAGTGCAGGTAATTTCAGAAATGCGAGTTATTTTTCAAATTTCAGGACCAACAAATACACATATTGGGGTGGCCTTATGAACACTAAGATGTTTCTTGATATGATACTTATTCGAGAGGTCAAATAACATCTCCAAATCCTACTGGTTTAAGACACTTATATCAAAAATATATCTTTTGACGAAGCTGAATAGTAAAGAGCTTATCCATCCAAGATTTTTCTTTTAAGATCAAATTGCTATATTCCACTTGACTATTAATCGTTACAGGTCCAAATAGTGCAGTGTTATTGATGCCTTTCATCACAAACGCAGTTTTTCAATTTTCAGGACCAACAAATACACATATTGGGGTGGCCTCATGAAGGCTAAGATGTTTCTTGATATGATACTTATTCGAGAGGTCAAATAACATCTCCAAATCCAATTTTTTTAAGACACATATCAAGAATTTATGTTTTGATAAAGCTGAGTAGTAAAGAGCTTATCCATCCAAGATTTTTCTTTTAAGATCAAATTGCTATATTCCACTTGACTATTAATCGTTACAGGTCCAAATAGTGCAGTGTTATTGATGCCTTTCATCACAAACGCAGTTTTTCAATTTTCAGGACCAACAAATACACATATTGGGGTGGCCTCATGAAGGCTAAGATGTTTCTTGATATGATACTTATTCGAGAGGTCAAATAACATCTCCAAATCCAATTTTTTTAAGACACATATCAAGAATTTATGTTTTGACAAAGCTGAGTAGTGAAGAGCTTATCCGTCCAAGATTTTTCTTTTAAGATCAAATTGCTATATTCTACTTGACTATTAATCGTTACAGGTCCAAATAGTGCAGTGTTATTGATGCCTTTCATCACAAACGCAGTTTTTCAATTTTCAGGACCAACAAATACACATATTGGGGTGGCCTCATGAAGGCTAAGATGTTTCTTGATATGATACTTATTCGAGAGGTCAAATAATATCTCCAAATCCAATTTTTTTAAGACACATATCAAGAATTTATGTTTTGACAAAGCTGAGTAGTGAAGAGCTTATCCGTCCAAGATTTTTCTTTTAAGATCAAATTGCTATATTCCACTTGACTATTAATCGTTACAGGTCCAAATGCTGTGGTATTGATGCCTTTCATCACGAACGCAGTTCGCGACAGAAGTCACTGGTGCGTTCCCGCCTCCAGCTGGTCAATTCTCTCACCCGTTCCGGGTGGACCAACTAGGTGCCTAACCCGTCTGGGTTCCCAAGCAGTAGCTGTACCAACGTGCACTCCGAAAAAATTTGGTTGCAGTGTTTCTCACTGGGATATGCGACAAGCAAAAGGACAAAATTCAAAGAAGTAAATTGGAAACAAGTGCAGGAAATTTCAGAAATGCGAGTTATTTTTCAAATTTCAGGACCAACAAGTATACATATTGGGGTGGCCTTATGAACACTAAGATGTTTCTTGATATGATACTTATTCGAGAGGTCAAATAACATCTTCAAATCCAATTTTTTTAAGACACATATCAAGAATTTATGTTTTGATAAAGCTGAGTAGTAAAGAGCTTATCCATCCAAGATTTTTCTTTTAAGATCAAATTGCTATATTCCAGTTGACTATTTATCGTTACAGGTCCAAATAGTGCAGTGTTATTGATGCCTTTCATCACAAACGCAGTTTTTCAATATTCAGGACCAACAAATGTACATATTGGGGTGGCCTCATGAAGGCTAAGATGTTTCTTTATATGATACTTATTCGAGAGGTCAAATAACATCTCCAAATCCAATTTTTTTAAGACACATATCAAGAATTTATGTTTTGATAAAGCTGAGTAGTAAAGAGCTTATCCGTCCAAGATTTTTCTTTTAAGATCAAATTGCTATATTCCAGTTGACTATTAATCGTTACAGGTCCAAATCCAGTGGTATTGATGCCTTTCATCACGAACGCAGTTCGCGACAGAAGTCACTGGTGCGTTCCCGCCTCCAGCTGGTCAATTCTCTCATCCGTTCCGGGTGGACGAAATAGGTGCCTAACCCGTTAGGGTTCCCAAGCAGTAGCTGTACCAACGTGCACTCCGAAAAAATTTGGTTGCAGTGTTTCTCACTGGGATATGCGACAAGCAAAAGGACAAAATTCAAAGAAGTAAATTGGAAACCAGTGCAGGTAATTTCAGAAATGCGAGTTATTTTTCAAATTTCAGGACCAACAAGTATACATATTGGGGTGGCCTTATGAACACTAAGATGTTTCTCGATATGATACTTATTCGAGAGGTCAAATAACATCTCCAAATCCAATTTTTTTAAGACACATATCAAGAATTTATGTTTTGACAAAGCTGAGTAG
This sequence comes from Mesoplodon mirus, assembly GCF_964341445.2. NCBI lineage: Eukaryota > Metazoa > Chordata > Mammalia > Artiodactyla > Ziphiidae > Mesoplodon > Mesoplodon mirus. The sequence continues at coordinate 10,200 of NW_028293912.1, read as the reverse complement.
TAAAGAGCTTATCCGTCCAAGATTTCTCTTTTAAGATCAAATTGCTATATTCCACTTGACTATTAATCGTTACAGGTCCAAATGGTGCAGTGTTATTGATGCCTTTCATCACAAACGCAGTTTTTCAATATTCAGGACCAACAAATACACATATTGGGGTGGCCTCATGAAGGCTAAGATGTTTCTTGATATGATACTTATTCGAGAGGTCAAATAACATCTCCAAATCCAATTTTTTTAAGACACATATCAAGAATTTATGTTTTGATAAAGCTGAGTAGTAAAGAGCTTATCCGTCCAAGATTTTTCTTTTAAGATCAAATTGCTATATTCCAGTTGACTATTAATCGTTACAGGTCCAAATGCAGTTGTATTGATGCCTTTCATCACGAACGCAGTTCGCGACAGAAGTCACTGGTGTGTTCCCGCCTCCAGCTGGTCAATTCTCTCACCCGTTCCGGGTGGACGAACTAGGTGCCTAACCCGTCAGGGTTCCCAAGCAGTAGCTGTACCAACGTGCAACCCGAAAAAATTTGGTTGCAGTGTTTCTCACTGGGATATGCGACAAGCAAAAGGACAAAATTCAAAGAAGTAAATTGGAAACAAGTGCAGGTAATTTCAGAAATGCGAGTTATTTTTCAAATTTCAGGACCAACAAGTATACATATTGGGGTGGCCTTATGAACACTAAGATGTTTCTTGATATGATACTTATTCGAGAGGTCAAATAACATCTCCAAATCCAATTTATTTAAGACACATATCAAGAATTTATGTTTTGACAAAGCTGAGTAGTAAAGAGCTTATCCATCCAAGATTTTTCTTTTAAGATCAAATTGCTATATTCAACTTGACTATTAATCGTTACAGGTCCAAATAGTGCAGTGTTATTGATGCCTTTCATCACAAACGCAGTTTTTCAGTTTTCAGGACCAACAAATACACATATTGGGGTGGCCTCATGAAGGCTAAGATGTTTCTTGATATGATACTTATTCGAGAGGTCAAATAACATCTCCAAATCCAATTTTTTTAAGACACATATCAAGAATTTATGTTTTGACAAAGCTGAGTAGTGAAGAGCTTATCCGTCCAAGATTTTTCTTTTAAGATCAAATTGCCATATTCCAGTTGACTATTAATCGTTACAGGTCCAAATGCAGTTGTATTGATGCCTTTCATCATGAACGCAGTTCGCGACAGAAGTCACTGGTGCGTTCCCGCCTCCAGCTGGTCAATTCTCTCACCCGTTCCGGGTGGACGAACTAGGTGCCTAACCCGTCAGGGTTCCCAAGCAGTAGCTGTACCAACGTGCACCCCGAAAAAATTTGGTTGCAGTGTTTCTCACTGGGATATGCGACAAGCAAAAGGACAAAATTCAAAGAAGTAAATTGGAAACAAGTGCAGGTAATTTCAGAAATGCGAGTTATTTTTCAAATTTCAGGACCAACAAGTATACATATTGGGGTGGCCTTATGAACACTAAGATGTTTCTTGATATGATACTTATTCGAGAGGTCAAATAACATCTCCAAATCCAATTTTTTTAAGACACATATCAAGAATTTATGTTTTGACAAAGCTGAGTAGTAAAGAGCTTATCCGTCCAAGATTTCTCTTTTAAGATCAAATTGCTATATTCCACTTGACTATTAATCGTTACAGGTCCAAATGGTGCAGTGTTATTGATGCCTTTCATCACAAACGCAGTTTTTCAATATTCAGGACCAACAAATACACATATTGGGGTGGCCTCATGAAGGCTAAGATGTTTCTTGATATGATACTTATTAGAGAGGTCAAATAACATCTCCAAATCCAATTTTTTTAAGACACATATCAAGAATTTATGTTTTGATAAAGCTGAGTAGTAAAGAGCTTATCCGTCCAAGATTTTTCTTTTAAGATCAAATTGCTATATTCCAGTTGACTATTAATCGTTACAGGTCCAAATGCAGTTGTATTGATGCCTTTCATCACGAACGCAGTTCGCGACAGAAGTCACTGGTGTGTTCCCGCCTCCAGCTGGTCAATTCTCTCACCCGTTCCGGGTGGACGAACTAGGTGCCTAACCCGTCAGGGTTCCCAAGCAGTAGCTGTACCAACGTGCAACCCGAAAAAATTTGGTTGCAGTGTTTCTCACTGGGATATGCGACAAGCAAAAGGACAAAATTCAAAGAAGTAAATTGGAAACAAGTGCAGGTAATTTCAGAAATGCGAGTTATTTTTCAAATTTCAGGACCAACAAGTATACATATTGGGGTGGCCTTATGAACACTAAGATGTTTCTTGATATGATACTTATTCGAGAGGTCAAATAACATCTCCAAATCCAATTTATTTAAGACACATATCAAGAATTTATGTTTTGACAAAGCTGAGTAGTAAAGAGCTTATCCATCCAAGATTTTTCTTTTAAGATCAAATTGCTATATTCAACTTGACTATTAATCGTTACAGGTCCAAATAGTGCAGTGTTATTGATGCCTTTCATCACAAACGCAGTTTTTCAGTTTTCAGGACCAACAAATACACATATTGGGGTGGCCTCATGAAGGCTAAGATGTTTCTTGATATGATACTTATTCGAGAGGTCAAATAACATCTCCAAATCCAATTTTTTTAAGACACATATCAAGAATTTATGTTTTGACAAAGCTGAGTAGTAAAGAGCTTATCCGTCCAAGATTTCTCTTTTAAGATCAAATTGCTATATTCCACTTGACTATTAATCGTTACAGGTCCAAATGGTGCAGTGTTATTGATGCCTTTCATCACAAACGCAGTTTTTCAATATTCAGGACCAACAAATACACATATTGGGGTGGCCTCATGAAGGCTAAGATGTTTCTTGATATGATACTTATTAGAGAGGTCAAATAACATCTCCAAATCCAATTTTTTTAAGACACATATCAAGAATTTATGTTTTGATAAAGCTGAGTAGTAAAGAGCTTATCCGTCCAAGATTTTTCTTTTAAGATCAAATTGCTATATTCCAGTTGACTATTAATCGTTACAGGTCCAAATGCAGTTGTATTGATGCCTTTCATCACGAACGCAGTTCGCGACAGAAGTCACTGGTGTGTTCCCGCCTCCAGCTGGTCAATTCTCTCACCCGTTCCGGGTGGACGAACTAGGTGCCTAACCCGTCAGGGTTCCCAAGCAGTAGCTGTACCAACGTGCAACCCGAAAAAATTTGGTTGCAGTGTTTCTCACTGGGATATGCGACAAGCAAAAGGACAAAATTCAAAGAAGTAAATTGGAAACAAGTGCAGGTAATTTCAGAAATGCGAGTTATTTTTCAAATTTCAGGACCAACAAGTATACATATTGGGGTGGCCTTATGAACACTAAGATGTTTCTTGATATGATACTTATTCGAGAGGTCAAATAACATCTCCAAATCCAATTTATTTAAGACACATATCAAGAATTTATGTTTTGACAAAGCTGAGTAGTAAAGAGCTTATCCATCCAAGATTTTTCTTTTAAGATCAAATTGCTATATTCAACTTGACTATTAATCGTTACAGGTCCAAATAGTGCAGTGTTATTGATGCCTTTCATCACAAACGCAGTTTTTCAGTTTTCAGGACCAACAAATACACATATTGGGGTGGCCTCATGAAGGCTAAGATGTTTCTTGATATGATACTTATTCGAGAGGTCAAATAACATCTCCAAATCCAATTTTTTTAAGACACATATCAAGAATTTATGTTTTGACAAAGCTGAGTAGTGAAGAGCTTATCCGTCCAAGATTTTTCTTTTAAGATCAAATTGCCATATTCCAGTTGACTATTAATCGTTACAGGTCCAAATGCAGTTGTATTGATGCCTTTCATCATGAACGCAGTTCGCGACAGAAGTCACTGGTGCGTTCCCGCCTCCAGCTGGTCAATTCTCTCACCCGTTCCGGGTGGACGAACTAGGTGCCTAACCCGTCAGGGTTCCCAAGCAGTAGCTGTACCAACGTGCACCCCGAAAAAATTTGGTTGCAGTGTTTCTCACTGGGATATGCGACAAGCAAAAGGACAAAATTCAAAGAAGTAAATTGGAAACAAGTGCAGGTAATTTCAGAAATGCGAGTTATTTTTCAAATTTCAGGACCAACAAGTATACATATTGGGGTGGCCTTATGAACACTAAGATGTTTCTTGATATGATACTTATTCGAGAGGTCAAATAACATCTCCAAATCCAATTTTTTTAAGACACATATCAAGAATTTATGTTTTGACAAAGCTGAGTAGTAAAGAGCTTATCCGTCCAAGATTTCTCTTTTAAGATCAAATTGCTATATTCCACTTGACTATTAATCGTTACAGGTCCAAATGGTGCAGTGTTATTGATGCCTTTCATCACAAACGCAGTTTTTCAATATTCAGGACCAACAAATACACATATTGGGGTGGCCTCATGAAGGCTAAGATGTTTCTTGATATGATACTTATTAGAGAGGTCAAATAACATCTCCAAATCCAATTTTTTTAAGACACATATCAAGAATTTATTTTTTGACAAAGCTGAGTAGTGAAGAGCTTATCCGTCCAAGATTTTTCTTTTAAGATCAAATTGCTATATTCCACTTGACTATTAATCGTTACAGGTCCAAATGCAGTGGTATTGATGCCTTTCATCACGAACGCAGTTCGCGACAGAAGTCACTGGTGCGTTCCCGCCTCCAGCTGGTCAATTCTCTCACCCGTTCCGGGTGGACCAACTGGGTGCCTAACCCGTCTGGGTTCCCAACCAGTAGATGTACCAACGTGCACTCCGAAAAAAATTTGGTTGCAGTGTTTCTCACTGGGATATGCGACAAGCAAAAGGACAAAATTCAAAGAAGTAAATTGGAAACAAGTGCAGGTAATTTCAGAAATGCGAGTTATTTTTCAAATTTCAGGACCAACAAGTATACATATTGGGGTGGCCTTATGAACACTAAGATGTTTCTTGATATGATACTTATTCGAGAGGTCAAATAACATCTCCAAATCCAATTTTTTTAAGACACATATCAAGAATTTATGTTTTGACAAAGCTGAGTAGTAAAGAGCTTATCCATCCAAGATTTTTCTTTTAAGATTAAATTGCTATATTCCACTTGACTATTAATCGTTACAGGTCCAAATAGTGCAGTGTTATTGATGCCTTTCATCACAAACGCAGTTTTTCAATTTCAGGACCAACAAATACACATATTGGGGTGGCCTTATGAAGGCTAAGGTGTTTCTTGATGTGATACTTATTTGAGGTCAAATAACATGTCCAAATCCAACTGGTTTAAGACACTTATATCAAGAACTTATCTTTTGATGAAGCTGAATAGCAAACAACTTATGCGTCCGAGATTTGCCCTTGAAGATAAAATTGCTATATTCCAGTTGACTATTAATCGTTACAGGTCCAAATGCAGTGGTATTGATGCCTTTCATCACCACCGCAGTTCGCCACACAAGGAACTGGTGCGTTCCCGCCTCCGGTTGGTCAATTCTCTCACCCGTTCCGGGTGGACCAACTAGGTGCCTGACCCGTCTAGGGTCCCCAAGCAGTAGCTGTACCAACGTGCACGACGAAAAAATTTGGTTGCAGTGTTTCTCACTCGGGTATGCGACTGGCAATAGGACAAAATTCAAAGAAGTAAATTGGAAACAAGTCCAGGTAATTTCAGAAATGCGAGTTATTTTGCAAATTTCAGGACCACCAAATACACATATTGGGGTGGTCTTATGAAGGCTAAGGTGTTTCTTGATGTGATACTTATTTGAGGTCAAATAACATGTCCAAATCCAACTGGTATAAGACACTTATATCAAAAATATATCTTTTAACGAAGCTGAATAGTAAACAACTTGTGCGTCCGAGATTTCTCCTTGACGATAAAATTGCTATACTCCAGTTGACTATTAATCGTTACAGGTCCAAATAGTGCAGTGGTATTGATGCCTTTCATTACAAACGCAGTTCGCGACAGAAGTTACTGGTGCGTTACTGCCTTCGACTGGTCAATTCTCTCACCCGTTCCGGGTGGACCAACTAGGTGCCTGACCCGTCTAGGGTTCCCAAGCAGTAGCTGTACCAACGTGCACTCCGAAAAAATTTGGTTGCAGTGTTTCTCACTCGGATATGCGACAAGCAAAAGGACAAAATTCAAAGAAGTAAATTGGAAACGAGTGCAGGTAATTTCAGAAATGCGGGTTTTTTTTCAAATTTCAGGACCAGCAAGTATACATAATGGGGTGGCCTTATGAACACTAAGATGTTTCTTGATATGATACTTATTCGAGAGGTCAAATAACATCTCCAAATCCAATTTTTTAAGACACATATCAAGAATTTATGTTTTGACAAAGCTGAGTAGTAAAGAGCTTATCCGTCCAAGATTTTTCTTTTAAGATCAAATTGCAATATTCCACTTGACTATTAATCGTTACAGGTCCAAATAGTGCAGTGTTATTGATGCCTTTCATTACAAACGCAGTTTTTCAATTTTCAGGACCAACAAATACACATATTGGGGTGGCCTTATGAAGGCTAAGATGTTTCTTGATATGATACTTATTCGAGAGGTCAAATAACATCTCCAAATCCAATTTTTTTAAGGCACATATCAAGAATTTATGTTTTGATAAAGCTGAGTAGTAAAGAGCTTATCCGCCCAAGATTTTTCTTTTAAGATCAAATTGCTATATTCCACTTGACTATTAATCGTTACAGGTCCATATAGTGAAGTGTTATTGATGCCTTTCATCACAAACGCAGTTTTTCAATTTTCAGGACCAACAAATACACATATTAGGTTGGCCTTATGAAGGCTAAGATGTTTCTTGATATGATACTTAATCGAGAGGTCAAATAACATCTCCAAATCCAACTGGTTTAAGACACTTATATCAAGAACTTATCTTTTGATGAAGCTGAATAGCAAACAACTTATGCGTCCGAGATTTGTCCTTGAAGATAAAATTGCTATACTCCAGTTGACTACTAATCGTTACAGGTCCAAATGCAGTGCTATTGATGCCTTTTATCACCACCGCAGTTCGCGACACAAGGAACTGGTGCGTTCCCGCCTCCGGCTGGTCAATTCTCTCACCCGTTCCGGATGGACCAACTAGGTGCCTGACCCGTCTAGGGTTCCCAAGCAGTAGCTGTACCAACGTGCACTCCGAAAAAATTTGGTTGCAGTGTTTCTCACTCGGATATGCGACAAGCAAAAGGACAAAATTCAAAGAAGTAAACTGGAAACAAGTGCAGGTAATTTCAGAAATGCGAGTTATTTTTCAAATTTCAGGACCAACAAGTATACATATTGGGGTGGCCTTATGAACACTAAGATGTTTCTTGATATGATACTTATTCGAGTGGTCAAATAACATCTCCAAATCCAATTTTTTAAGACACATATAAAGAATTTATGTTTTGACAAAGCTGAGTAGTAAAGAGCTTATCCGTCCAAGATTTCTCTTTTAACATCAAATTGCTATATTCCACTTGACTATTAATCGTTACAGGTCCAAATAGTGCAGTGTTATTGATGCCTTTCATCACAAACGCAGTTCGCGACGCAAGTCAGTGGTGCGTTACCGCCTTCGACTGGTCAATTCTCTCACCCGTTCCGAGTGCACGAACTAGGTGCCTGACCCGTCTAGGGTTCCCAAGCAGTAGCTGTACCAACGTGCACTCCGAAAAAATTTGGTTGCAGTGTTTCTAACTCGGATATGCGAAAAGCAAAAGGACAAAATTCAAAGAAGTAAATTGGAAACAAGCCCAGGTATTTTCAGAAATGCGAGTTATTTTGCAAATTTCAGGACCAACAAATACACATATTGGGGTGGTCTTATGAAGGCTAAGGTGTTTCTTGATGTGATACTTATTTGAGGTCAAATAACATGTCCAAATCCAACTGGTTTAAGACACTTATATCAAGAACTTATCTTTTGATGAAGCTGAATAGCAAACAACTTATGCGTCCGAGATTTGTCCTTGAAGATAAAATTGCTATATTCCAGTTGACTATTAATCGTTACAGGTCCAAATGCAGTGGTATTGATGCCTTTTATCACCACCGCAGTTCGCGACACAAGGAACTGGTGCGTTCCCGCCTCCGGCTGGTCAATTCTCTCACCCGTTCCGGATGGACCAACTAGGTGCCTGACCCGTCTAGGGTTCCCAAGCAGTAGCTGTACCAACGTGCACTCCGAAAAAATTTGGTTGCAGTGTTTCTCACTCGGATATGCGACAAGCAAAAGGACAAAATTCAAAGAAGTAAACTGGAAACAAGTGCAGGTAATTTCAGAAATGCGAGTTATTTTTCAAATTTCAGGACCAACAAGTATACATATTGGGGTGGCCTTATGAACACTAAGATGTTTCTTGATATGATACTTGTTCGAGTGGTCAAATAACATCTCCAAATGCAATTTTTTTTAAGACACATATCAAGAATTTATGTTTTGACAAAGCTGAGTAGTAAAGAGCTTATCCGTCCAAGATTTCTCTTTTAACATCAAATTGCTATATTCCACTTGACTATTAATCGTTACAGGTCCAAATAGTGCAGTGGTATTGATGCCTTTCATCACAAACGCAGTTCGCGACGCAAGTCAGTGGTGCGTTACCGCCTTCGACTGGTCAATTCTCTCACCCGTTCCGAGTGCACGAACTAGGTGCCTGACCCGTCTAGTGTTCCCAAGCAGTAGCTGTACCAACGTGCACTCCGAAAAAATTTGGTTGCAGTGTTTCTCACTCGGATATGCGACTGGCAAAAGGACAAAATTCAAAGAAGTAAATTGGAAACAAGTCCAGGTAATTTCAGAAATGCGAGTTATTTTGCAAATTTCAGGACCACCAAATACACATATTGGGGTGGTCTTATGAAGGCTAAGGTGTTTCTTGATGTGATACTTATTTGAGGTCAAATAACATGTCCAAATCCAACTGGTTTAAGACAGTTATATCAAGAACTTATCTTTTGATGAAGCTGAATAGCAAACAACTTATGCGTCCGAGATTTGTCCTTGAAGATAAAATTGCTATATTCCAGTTGACTATTAATCGTTACAGGTCCAAATGCAGTGGTATTGATGCCTTTCATCACAAACGCAGTTTTTCAATTTTCAGGACCAACAAATACACATATTGGGATGGCCTTATGAAGGCTAAGATGTTTCTTGATATGATACTTAATCGAGAGGTCAAATAACATCTCCAAATCCAACTGGTTTAAGACACTTATATCAAGAACTTATCTTTTGATGAAGCTGAATAGCAAACAACTTGTGCGTCCGAGATTTCTCCTTGAAGATAAAATTGCTATACTCCAGTTGACTATTAATCGTTACAGGTCCAAATGCAGTGGTATTGATGCCTTTCATCACCACCGCAGTTCGCGACACAAGGAACTGGTGCGTTCCCGCCTCCGGCTGTTCAATTCTCTCACCCGTTCCGGGTGGACCAACTAGGTGCCTGACCCGTCTAGGGTTCCCAAGCAGTAGCTGTACCAACGTGCACTCCAAAAAAATTTGGTTGCAGTGTTTCTCACTGGGATATGCGACAAGCAAAAGGACAAAATTCAAAGAAGTAAATTGGAAACAAGTGCAGGTAATTTCAGAAATGCGAGTTATTTTTCAAATTTCAGGACCAACAAGTATACATATTGGGGTGGCCTTATGAACACTAAGATGTTTCTTGATATGATACTTATTCGAGAGGTCAAATAACATCTCCAAATCCAATTTTTTTAAGACACATATCAAGAATTTATGTTTTGACAAAGCTGAGTAGTTAAGAGCTTATCCGTCCAAGATTTCTCTTTTAAGATCAAATTGCTATATTCCACTTGACTATTAATCGTTACAGGTCCAAATAGTGCAGTGTTATTGATGCCTTTCATCACAAACGCAGTTTTTCAATTTTCAGGACCAACAAATACACATATTGGGATGGCCTTATGAAGGCTAAGATGTTTCTTGATATGATACTTAATCGAGAGGTCAAATAACATCTCCAAATCCAACTGGTTTAAGACACTTATATCAAGAACTTATCTTTTGATGAAGCTGAATAGCAAACAACTTGTGCGTCCGAGATTTCTCCTTGAAGATAAAATTGCTATACTCCAGTTGACTATTAATCGTTACAGGTCCAAATGCAGTGGTATTGATGCCTTTCATCACCACCGCAGTTCGCGACACA
>NW_028293913.1:0-26874 GCF_964341445.2 Mesoplodon mirus | reverse complement strand
CTCTATCCTATGGTGGCAACTTGGTGGCAAAATAAAGTCTCCAAGGTTTTGCAAAAATGAAAAAAAGCCCTAGGGGTCTCAAAGCGGCGACCTATATTTTATCATTCTGATGCTCTCTGAACTCCAAAATCGAAGCTTTTATCACAAATTTGGGTGTCGCTTTGTTGAAAATTGGTTCTCTATCCTATGGTGGCAAGTTGGTTGCTAAATAAAGTCTCCAAGGTTTTGCAAAAATGAAAAAAAGGCCCTAGGGGTATCAAGGCGGCGACCTATACTTCATCATTCTGATGCTCTCTGAACTCCAAAATCGAAGCGTTTATCACAAATTTGGGTGTCATTTTGTTGAAAATTGGTGTCTCTATCCTATGGTGGCAAGTTCGTGGAAAAATAAAGTCTCCAAGGTTTTGCAAAAATGAAAAAAAGGCCCTAGGGGTATCAAAGCGGCGACCTATACTTCATCATTCTGATGATCTCTGAACTCCAAAATCGAAGCGTTTATCACAAATTTGGGTGTCATTTTGTTGAAAATTGGTGTCTCTATCCTATGGTGGCAAGTTCGTGGAAAAATAAAGTCTCCAAGGTTTTGCAAAAATGAAAAAAAGGCCCTAGGGGTATCAAAGCGGCGACCTATACTTCATCATTCTGATGATCTCTGAACTCCAAAATCGAAGCGTTTATCACAAATTTGGGTGTCATTTTGTTGAAAATTGGTGTCTCTATCCTATGGTTGCAAGTTGGTGGCAAAATAAAGTCTCCAAGGTTTTGCAAAAATGAAAAAAAGGCCCTAGGGGTATCAAAGCGGCGACCTATACTTCATCATTCTGATGATCTCTGAACTCCAAAATCGAAGCGTTTATCACAAATTTGGGTGTCATTTTGTTGAAAATTGGTGTCTCTATCCTATGGTGGCAATTTGGTGGCTAAATAAAGTCTCCAAGTTTTGCAAAAATGAAAAAAAGGCCCTAGGTGTATCAAAGCGGCGACCTATGCTTCATCATTCTGATGATCTCTGAACTCCAAAATCGAAGCTTTTATCACAAATTTGGGTGTCATTTTGATCAAAATTGGTGTCTCTATCCTATGGCGGCATGTTGGTGGCAAAATAAAGCCTCCAAGGTTTTGCAAAAATGAAAAATGGCCCTAGGGGTATCAAAGCGGCGACCTATACTTCATCATTCTGATGCTCTCTGAACTCCAAAATCGAAGCTTTTATCACAAATTTGGGTGTCATTTTGTTGAAAATTGGTGTCTCTATCCTATGGTGGCAAGTTGGTGGCAAAATAAAGTCTCCAAGGTTTTGCAAAAATTAAAAAAACCCTAGGGGTCTCAAAGCGGCGACCTATATTTTATCATTCTGATGCTCTCTGAACTCCAAAATCGAAGCTTTTATCACAAATTTGGGTGTCACTTTGTTGAAAATTGGTGTCTCTATCCTATGGTGGCAACTTGGTGGCAAAATAAAGTCTCCAAGGTTTTGCAAAAATGAAAAAAAGCCCTAGGGGTCTCAAAGCGGCGACCTATATTTTATCATTCTGATGCTCTCTGAACTCCAAAATCGAAGCTTTTATCACAAATTTGGGTGTCGCTTTGTTGAAAATTGGTTCTCTATCCTATGGTGGCAAGTTGGTTGCTAAATAAAGTCTCCAAGGTTTTGCAAAAATGAAAAAAAGGCCCTAGGGGTATCAAGGCGGCGACCTATACTTCATCATTCTGATGCTCTCTGAACTCCAAAATCGAAGCGTTTATCACAAATTTGGGTGTCATTTTGTTGAAAATTGGTGTCTCTATCCTATGGTGGCAAGTTCGTGGAAAAATAAAGTCTCCAAGGTTTTGCAAAAATGAAAAAAAGGCCCTAGGGGTATCAAAGCGGCGACCTATACTTCATCATTCTGATGATCTCTGAACTCCAAAATCGAAGCGTTTATCACAAATTTGGGTGTCATTTTGTTGAAAATTGGTGTCTCTATCCTATGGTGGCAAGTTGGTGGCTAAATAAAGTCTCCAAGTTTTGCAAAAATGAAAAAAAGGCCCTAGGTGTATCAAAGCGGCGACCTATGCTTCATCATTCTGATGATCTCTGAACTCCAAAATCGAAGCTTTTATCACAAATTTGGGTGTCATTTTGATCAAAATTGGTGTCTCTATCCTATGGCGGCATGTTGGTGGCAAAATAAAGCCTCCAAGGTTTTGCAAAAATGAAAAATGGCCCTAGGGGTATCAAAGCGGCGACCTATACTTCATCATTCTGATGCTCTCTGAACTCCAAAATCGAAGCTTTTATCACAAATTTGGGTGTCATTTTGTTGAAAATTGGTGTATCTATCCTATGGTGGCAAGTTGGTGGCAAAATAAAGTCTCCAAGGTTTTGCAAAAATGAAAAAAAGCCCTAGGGGTCTCAAAGCGGCGACCTATATTTTATCATTCTGATGCTCTCTGAACTCCAAAATCGAAGCTTTTATCACACATTTGGGTGTCACTTTGTTGAAAATTGGTGTCTCTATCCTATGGTGGCAACTTGGTGGCAAAACAAAGTCTCCAAGGTTTTGCAAAAATGAAAAAAAGCCCTAGGGGTCTCAAAGCGGCGACCTATATTTTATCATTCTGATGCTCTCTGAACTCCAAAATCGAAGTTTTATCACAAATTTGGGTGTCGCTTTGTTGAAAATTGGTTCTCTATCCTATGGTGGCAAGTTGGTGGCTAAATAAAGTCTCCAAGGTTTTGCAAAAATGAAAAAAAGGCCCTAGGGGTATCAAAGCGGCGACCTATACTTCATCATTCTGATGCTCTCTGAACTCCAAAATCGAAGCGTTTATCACAAATTTGGGTGTCATTTTGCTGAAAATTGGTGTCTCTATCCTATGGTGGCAAGTTGGTGGAAAAATAAAGTCTCCAAGGTTTTGCAAAAATAAAAAAAGCCCTAGGGGTCTCAAAGCGGCGACCTATATTTTATCATTCTGATGCTCTCTGAACTCCAAAATCGAAGCTTTTATCACAAATTTGGGTGTCACTTTGTTGAAAATTGGTGTCTCTATCCTATGGCGGCATGTTGGTGGCAAAATAAAGTCTCCAAGGTTTTGCAAAAATGAAAAATGGCCCTAGGGATATCAAAGCGGCGACCTATACTTCATCATTCTGATGCTCTCTGAACTCCAAAATCGAAGCTTTTATCACAAATTTGGGTGTCATTTTGTTGAAAATTGGTGTCTCTATCCTATGGTGGCAAGTTGGTGGCAAAATAAAGTCTCCAAGGTTTTGCAAAAATGAAAAAAAGGCCCTAGGGGTATCAAAGCGGCGACCTATACTTCATCATTCTGATGATCTCTGAACTCCAAAATCGAAGCGTTTATCACAAATTTGGGTGTCATTTTGTTGAAAATTGGTGTGTCTATCCTATGGTGGCAAGTTGGTGGCAAAATAAAGTCTCCAAGGTTTGCAAAAATGAAAAAAAGCCCTAGGGGTCTCAAAGCGGCGACCTATATTTTATCATTCTGATGCTCTCTGAACTCCAAAATCGAAGCGTTTATCACAAATTTGGGTGTCATTTTGTTGAAAATTGGTGTATCTATCCTATGGTGGCAAGTTGGTGGCTAAATAAAGTCTCCAAGGTTTTGCAAAAATAAAAAAAAGCCCTAGGGGTCTCAAAGCGGCGACCTATATTTTATCATTCTGATGCTCTCTGAACTCCAAAATCGAAGCTTTTATCAAAAATTTGGGTGTCACTTTGTTGAAAATTGGTGTCTCTATCCTACGGTGGCAAGTTGGTGGCTAAATAAAGTCTCCAAGGTTTTGCAAAAATGAAAAAAAGGCCCCAGGTGTATCAAAGCGGCGACCTATGCTTCATCATTCTGATGATCTCTGAACTCCAAAATCGAAGCTTTTATCACAAATTTGGGTGTCATTTTGATCAAAATTGGTGTCTCTATCCTATGGCGGCATGTTAGTGGCAAAATAAAGTCTCCAAGGTTTTGCAAAAATGAAAAATGGCCCTAGGGGTCTCAAAGCGGCGACCTATATTTTATCATTCTGATGCTCTCTGAACTCCAAAATCGAAGCTTTTATCACAAATTTGGGTGTCATTTTGTTGAAAATTGGTGTCTCTATCCTATGGTGGCAAGTTGGTGGCAAAATAAAGTCTCCAAGGTTTTGCAAAAATGAAAAAAAGGCCCTAGGGGTATCAAAGCGGCGACCTATACTTCATCATTCTGATGATCTCTGAACTCCAAAATCGAAGCGTTTATCACAAATTTGGGTGTCATTTTGTTGAAAATTGGTGTCTCTATCCTATGGTGGCAAGTTGGTGGCAAAATAAAGTCTCCAAGGTTTGCAAAAATGAAAAAAAGCCCTAGGGGTCTCAAAGCGGCGACCTATATTTTATCATTCTGATGCTCTCTGAACTCCAAAATCGAAGCGTTTATCACAAATTTGGGTGTCATTTTGTTGAAAATTGGTGTATCTATCCTATGGTGGCAAGTTGGTGGCAAAATAAAGTCTCCAAGGTTTTGCAAAAATGAAAAAAAGCCCTAGGGGTCTCAAAGCGGCGACCTATATTTTATCATTCTGATGCTCTCTGAACTCCAAAATCGAAGCTTTTATCACAAATTTGGGTGTCACTTTGTTGAAAATTGGTGTCTCTATCCTATGGTGGCAACTTGGTGGCAAAACAAAGTCTCCAAGGTTTTGCAAAAATGAAAAAAAGCCCTAGGGGTCTCAAAGCGGCGACCTATATTTTATCATTCTGATGCTCTCTGAACTCCAAAATCGAAGCTTTTATCACAAATTTGGGTGTCGCTTTGTTGAAAATTGGTTCTCTATCCTATGGTGGCAAGTTGGTGGCTAAATAAAGTCTCCAAGGTTTTGCAAAAATGAAAAAAAGGCCCTAGGGGTATCAAAGCGGCGACCTATACTTCATCATTCTGATGCTCTCTGAACTCCAAAATCGAAGCGTTTATCACAAATTTGGGTGTCATTTTGTTGAAAATTGGTGTCTCTATCCTATGGTGGCAAGTTGGTGGCAAAATAAAGTCTCCAAGGTTTTGCAAAAATGAAAAAAAGGCCCCAGGTGTATCAAAGCGGCGACCTATGCTTCATCATTCTGATGATCTCTGAACTCCAAAATCGAAGCTTTTATCACAAATTTGGGTGTCATTTTGATCAAAATTGGTGTCTCTATCCTATGGCGGCATGTTAGTGGCAAAATAAAGTCTCCAAGGTTTTGCAAAAATGAAAAATGGCCCTAGGGGTATCAAAGCGGCGACCTATACTTCATCATTCTGATGCTCTCTGAACTCCAAAATCGAAGCTTTTATCACAAATTTGGGTGTCATTTTGTTGAAAATTGGTGTCTCTATCCTATGGTGGCAAGTTGGTGGCAAAATAAAGTCTCCAAGGTTTTGCAAAAATGAAAAAAAGGCCTAGGGGTATCAAAGCGGCGACCTATACTTCATCATTCTGATGATCTCTGAACTCCAAAATCGAAGCGTTTATCACAAATTTGGGTGTCATTTTGTTGAAAATTGGTGTCTCTATCCTATGGTGGCAAGTTGGTGGCAAAATAAAGTCTCCAAGGTTTGCAAAAATGAAAAAAAGCCCTAGGGGTCTCAAAGCGGCGACCTATATTTTATCATTCTGATGCTCTCTGAACTCCAAAATCGAAGCGTTTATCACAAATTTGGGTGTCATTTTGTTGAAAATTGGTGTATCTATCCTATGGTGGCAAGTTGGTGGCAAAATAAAGTCTCCAAGGTTTTGCAAAAATGAAAAAAAGCCCTAGGGGTCTCAAAGCGGCGACCTATATTTTATCATTCTGATGCTCTCTGAACTCGAAAATCGAAGCTTTTATCACAAATTTGGGTGTCACTTTGTTGAAAATTGGTGTCTCTATCCTATGGTGGCAACTTGGTGGCAAAACAAAGTCTCCAAGGTTTTGCAAAAATAAAAAAAAGGCCCTAGGGGTATCAAAGCGGCGACCTATACTTCATCATTCTGATGATCTCTGAACTCCAAAATCGAAGCGTTTATCACAAATTTGGGTGTCACTTTGTTGAAAATTGGTGTCTCTATCCTATGGTGGCAACTTGGTGGCAAAATAAAGTCTCCAAGGTTTTGCAAAAATGAAAAAAAGCCCTAGGGGTCTCAAAGCGGCGACCTATATTTTATCATTCTGATGCTCTCTTAACTCCAAAATCGAAGCTTTTATCACAAATTTGGGTGTCACTTTGTTGAAAATTGGTGTCTCTATCCTATGGTGGCAACTTGGTGGCAAAACAAAGTCTCCAAGGTTTTGCAAAAATGAAAAAAAGGCCCTAGGGGTATCAAAGCGGCGACCTATACTTCATCATTCTGATGCTCTCTGAACTCCAAAATCGAAGCTTTTATCACAAATTTGGGTGTCATTTTGTTGAAAATTGGCGTCTCTATCCTATGGTGGCAAGTTGGTGGCAAAATAAAGTCTCCAAGGTTTTGCAAAAATGAAAAAAAGTCCTAGGGGACTCAAAGCGGCGACCTATATTTTATCATTCTGATGCTCTCTGAACTCCAAAATCGAAGCTTTTATCACAAATTTGGGTGTCGCTTTGTTGAAAATTGGTTCTCTATCCTATGGTGGCAAGTTGGTGGCTAAATAAAGTCTCCAAGGTTTTGCAAAAATGAAAAAAAGGCCCTAGGGGTATCAAAGCGGCGACCTTTACTTCATCATTCTGATGCTCTCTGAACTCCAAAATCGAAGCGTTTATCACAAATTTGGGTGTCATTTTGTTGAAAATTGGTGTCTTTATCCTATGGTGGCAAGTTGGTGGCAAAATAAAGTCTCCAAGGTTTTGCAAAAATGAAAAAAAGGCCCTAGGGGTATCAAAGCGGCGACCTATACTTCATCATTCTGATGATCTCTGAACTCCAAAATCGAAGCGTTTATCACAAATTTGGGTGTCATTTTGTTGAAAATTGGTGTATCTATCCTATGGTGGCAAGTTGGTGGCAAAATAAAGTCTCCAAGGTTTTGCAAAAATGAAAAAAAGGCCCTAGGGGTATCAAAGCGGCGACCTATACTTCATCATTCTGATGATCTCTGAACTCCAAAATCGAAGCGTTTATCACAAATTTGGGTGTCATTTTGTTGAAAATTGGTGTGTCTATCCTATGGTGGCAAGTTGGTGGCAAAATAAAGTCTCCAAGGTTTGCAAAAATGAAAAAAAGCCCTAGGGGTCTCAAAGCGGCGACCTATATTTTATCATTCTGATGCTCTCTGAACTCCAAAATCGAAGCGTTTATCACAAATTTGGGTGTCATTTTGTTGAAAATTGGTGTATCTATCCTATGGTGGCAAGTTGGTGGCTAAATAAAGTCTCCAAGGTTTTGCAAAAATAAAAAAAAGCCCTAGGGGTCTCAAAGCGGCGACCTATATTTTATCATTCTGATGCTCTCTGAACTCCAAAATCGAAGCTTTTATCAAAAATTTGGGTGTCACTTTGTTGAAAATTGGTGTCTCTATCCTACGGTGGCAAGTTGGTGGCTAAATAAAGTCTCCAAGGTTTTGCAAAAATGAAAAAAAGGCCCCAGGTGTATCAAAGCGGCGACCTATGCTTCATCATTCTGATGATCTCTGAACTCCAAAATCGAAGCTTTTATCACAAATTTGGGTGTCATTTTGATCAAAATTGGTGTCTCTATCCTATGGCGGCATGTTAGTGGCAAAATAAAGTCTCCAAGGTTTTGCAAAAATGAAAAATGGCCCTAGGGGTATCAAAGCGGCGACCTATACTTCATCATTCTGATGCTCTCTGAACTCCAAAATCGAAGCTTTTATCACAAATTTGGGTGTCATTTTGTTGAAAATTGGTGTCTCTATCCTATGGTGGCAAGTTGGTGGCAAAATAAAGTCTCCAAGGTTTTGCAAAAATGAAAAAAAGGCCCTAGGGGTATCAAAGCGGCGACCTATACTTCATCATTCTGATGATCTCTGAACTCCAAAATCGAAGCGTTTATCACAAATTTGGGTGTCATTTTGTTGAAAATTGGTGTCTCTATCCTATGGTGGCAAGTTGGTGGCAAAATAAAGTCTCCAAGGTTTGCAAAAATGAAAAAAAGCCCTAGGGGTCTCAAAGCGGCGACCTATATTTTATCATTCTGATGCTCTCTGAACTCCAAAATCGAAGCGTTTATCACAAATTTGGGTGTCATTTTGTTGAAAATTGGTGTATCTATCCTATGGTGGCAAGTTGGTGGCAAAATAAAGTCTCCAAGGTTTTGCAAAAATGAAAAAAAGCCCTAGGGGTCTCAAAGCGGCGACCTATATTTTATCATTCTGATGCTCTCTGAACTCCAAAATCGAAGCTTTTATCACAAATTTGGGTGTCACTTTGTTGAAAATTGGTGTCTCTATCCTATGGTGGCAACTTGGTGGCAAAACAAAGTCTCCAAGGTTTTGCAAAAATGAAAAAAAAGCCCTAGGGGTCTCAAAGCGGCGACCTATATTTTATCATTCTGATGCTCTCTGAACTCCAAAATCGAAGCTTTTATCACAAATTTGGGTGTCGCTTTGTTGAAAATTGGTTCTCTATCCTATGGTGGCAAGTTGGTGGCTAAATAAAGTCTCCAAGGTTTTGCAAAAATGAAAAAAAGGCCCTAGGGGTATCAAAGCGGCGACCTATACTTCATCATTCTGATGCTCTCTGAACTCCAAAATCGAAGCGTTTATCACAAATTTGGGTGTCATTTTGTTGAAAATTGGTGTCTCTATCCTATGGTGGCAAGTTGGTGGCAAAATAAAGTCTCCAAGGTTTTGCAAAAATGAAAAAAAGGCCCTAGGGGTATCAAAGCGGCGACCTATACTTCATCATTCTAATGATCTCTGAACTCCAAAATCGAAGCGTTTATCACAAATTTGGGTGTCATTTTGTTGAAAATTGGTGTATCTATCCTATGGTGGCAAGTTGGTGGCAAAATAAAGTCTCCAAGGTTTTGCAAAAATGAAAAAAAGCCCTAGGGGTCTCAAAGCGGCGACCTATATTTTATCATTCTGATGCTCTCTGAACTCCAAAATCGAAGCTTTTATCACAAATTTGGGTGTCGCTTTTTTGAAAATTGGTTCTCTATCCTATGGTGGCAAGTTGGTGGCTAAATAAAGTCTCCAAGGTTTTGCAAAAATGAAAAAAAGGCCCTAGGGGTATCAAAGCGGCGACCTTTACTTCATCATTCTGATGCTCTCTGAACTCCAAAATCGAAGCGTTTATCACAAATTTGGGTGTCATTTTGTTGAAAATTGGTGTCTTTATCCTATGGTGGCAAGTTGGTGGCAAAATAAAGTCTCCAAGGTTTTGCAAAAATAAAAAAAAGGCCCTAGGGGTATCAAAGCGGCGACCTATACTTCATCATTCTGATGATCTCTGAACTCCAAAATCGAAGCGTTTATCACAAATTTGGGTGTCACTTTGTTGAAAATTGGTGTCTCTATCCTATGATGGCAACTTGGTGGCAAAATAAAGTCTCCAAGGTTTTGCAAAAATGAAAAAAAGCCCTAGGGGTATCAAAGCGGCGACCTATACTTCATCATTCTGATGCTCTCTGAACTCCAAAATCGAAGCTTTTATCACAAATTTGGGTGTCATTTTGTTGAAAATTGGCGTCTCTATCCTATGGTGGCAAGTTGGTGGCAAAATAAAGTCTCCAAGGTTTTGCAAAAATGAAAAAAAGGCCCTAGGGGTATCAAAGCGGCGACCTATACTTCATCATTCTGATGATCTCTGAACTCCAAAATCGAAGCGTTTATCACAAATTTGGGTGTCATTTTGTTGAAAATTGGTGTCTCTATCCTATGGTGGCAAGTTGGTGGCAAAATAAAGTCTCCAAGGTTTGCAAAAATGAAAAAAAGCCCTAGGGGTCTCAAAGCGGCGACCTATATTTTATCATTCTGATGCTCTCTGAACTCCAAAATCGAAGCGTTTATCACAAATTTGGGTGTCATTTTGTTGAAAATTGGTGTATCTATCCTATGGTGGCAAGTTGGTGGCAAAATAAAGTCTCCAAGGTTTTGCAAAAATGAAAAAAAGCCCTAGGGGTCTCAAAGCGGCGACCTATATTTTATCATTCTGATGCTCTCTGAACTCCAAAATCGAAGCTTTTATCACAAATTTGGGTGTCACTTTGTTGAAAATTGGTGTCTCTATCCTATGGTGGCAACTTGGTGGCAAAACAAAGTCTCCAAGGTTTTGCAAAAATGAAAAAAAGCCCTAGGGGTCTCAAAGCGGCGACCTATATTTTATCATTCTGATGCTCTCTGAACTCCAAAATCGAAGCTTTTATCACAAATTTGGGTGTCGCTTTGTTGAAAATTGGTTCTCTATCCTATGGTGGCAAGTTGGTGGCTAAATAAAGTCTCCAAGGTTTTGCAAAAATGAAAAAAAGGCCCTAGGGGTATCAAAGCGGCGACCTATACTTCATCATTCTGATGCTCTCTGAACTCCAAAATCGAAGCGTTTATCACAAATTTGGGTGTCATTTTGTTGAAAATTGGTGTCTCTATCCTATGGTGGCAAGTTGGTGGCAAAATAAAGTCTCCAAGGTTTTGCAAAAATGAAAAAAAGGCCCTAGGGGTATCAAAGCGGCGACCTATACTTCATCATTCTAATGATCTCTGAACTCCAAAATCGAAGCGTTTATCACAAATTTGGGTGTCATTTTGTTGAAAATTGGTGTATCTATCCTATGGTGGCAAGTTGGTGGCAAAATAAAGTCTCCAAGGTTTTGCAAAAATGAAAAAAAGCCCTAGGGGTCTCAAAGCGGCGACCTATATTTTATCATTCTGATGCTCTCTGAACTCGAAAATCGAAGCTTTTATCACAAATTTGGGTGTCACTTTGTTGAAAATTGGTGTCTCTATCCTATGGTGGCAACTTGGTGGCAAAACAAAGTCTCCAAGGTTTTGCAAAAATAAAAAAAAGGCCCTAGGGGTATCAAAGCGGCGACCTATACTTCATCATTCTGATGATCTCTGAACTCCAAAATCGAAGCGTTTATCACAAATTTGGGTGTCACTTTGTTGAAAATTGGTGTCTCTATCCTATGGTGGCAACTTGGTGGCAAAATAAAGTCTCCAAGGTTTTGCAAAAATGAAAAAAAGCCCTAGGGGTCTCAAAGCGGCGACCTATATTTTATCATTCTGATGCTCTCTTAACTCCAAAATCGAAGCTTTTATCACAAATTTGGGTGTCACTTTGTTGAAAATTGGTGTCTCTATCCTATGGTGGCAACTTGGTGGCAAAACAAAGTCTCCAAGGTTTTGCAAAAATGAAAAAAAGGCCCTAGGGGTATCAAAGCGGCGACCTATACTTCATCATTCTGATGCTCTCTGAACTCCAAAATCGAAGCTTTTATCACAAATTTGGGTGTCATTTTGTTGAAAATTGGCGTCTCTATCCTATGGTGGCAAGTTGGTGGCAAAACAAAGTCTCCAAGGTTTTGCAAAAATGAAAAAAAGGCCCTAGGGGTCTCAAAGCGGCGACCTATATTTTATCATTCTGATGCTCTCTGAACTCCAAAATCGAAGCTTTTATCACAAATTTGGGTGTCGCTTTGTTGAAAATTGGTTCTCTATCCTATGGTGGCAAGTTGGTGGCTAAATAAAGTCTCCAAGGTTTTGCAAAAATGAAAAAAAGGCCCTAGGGGTATCAAAGCGGCGACCTTTACTTCATCATTCTGATGCTCTCTGAACTCCAAAATCGAAGCGTTTATCACAAATTTGGGTGTCATTTTGTTGAAAATTGGTGTCTTTATCCTATGGTGGCAAGTTGGTGGCAAAATAAAGTCTCCAAGGTTTTGCAAAAATAAAAAAAAGGCCCTAGGGGTATCAAAGCGGCGACCTATACTTCATCATTCTGATGATCTCTGAACTCCAAAATCGAAGCGTTTATCACAAATTTGGGTGTCACTTTGTTGAAAATTGGTGTCTCTATCCTATGATGGCAACTTGGTGGCAAAATAAAGTCTCCAAGGTTTTGCAAAAATGAAAAAAAGCCCTAGGGGTATCAAAGCGGCGACCTATACTTCATCATTCTGATGCTCTCTGAACTCCAAAATCGAAGCTTTTATCACAAATTTGGGTGTCATTTTGTTGAAAATTGGCGTCTCTATCCTATGGTGGCAAGTTGGTGGCAAAATAAAGTCTCCAAGGTTTTGCAAAAATGAAAAAAAGCCCTAGGGGTATCAAAGCGGCGACCTACATTTTATCATTCTGATGCTCTCTGAACTCCAAAATCGAAGCTTTTATCACAAATTTGGGTGTCACTTTGTTGAAAATTGGTGTCTCTATCCTATGGTGGCAACTTCGTGGCAAAATAAAGTCTCCACGGTTTTGCAAAAATGAAAAAAAAGCCCTAGGGGTCTCAAAGCGGCGACCTATACTTCATCATTCTGATGATCTCTGAACTCCAAAATCGAAGCGTTTATCACAAATTTGGGTGTCACTTTGTTGAAAATTGGTGTCTCTATCCTATGGTGGCAACTTGGTGGCAAAATAAAGTCTCCAAGGTTTTGCAAAAATGAAAAAAAGCCCTAGGGGTCTCAAAGCGGCGACCTATATTTTATCATTCTGATGCTCTCTTAACTCCAAAATCGAAGCTTTTATCACAAATTTGGGGTGTCACTTTGTTGAAAATTGGTGTCTCTATCCTATGGTGGCAACTTGGTGGCAAAACAAAGTCTCCAAGGTTTTGCAAAAATGAAAAAAAGGCCCTAGGGTATCAAAGCGGCGACCTATACTTCATCATTCTGATGCTCTCTGAACTCCAAAATCGAAGCTTTTATCACAAATTTGGGTGTCATTTTGTTGAAAATTGGCGTCTCTATCCTATGGTGGCAAGTTGGTGGCAAAATAAAGTCTCCAAGGTTTTGCAAAAATGAAAAAAAGCCCTAGGGGTATCAAAGCGGCGACCTACATTTTATCATTCTGATGCTCTCTGAACTCCAAAATCGAAGCTTTTATCACAAATTTGGGTGTCACTTTGTTGAAAATTGGTGTCTCTATCCTATGGTGGCAACTTGGTGGCAAAATAAAGTCTCCACGGTTTTGCAAAAATGAAAAAAAAGCCCTAGGGGTCTCAAAGCGGCGACCTATATTTTATCATTCTGATGCTCTCTGAACTCCAAAATCGAAGCTTTTATCACAAATTTGGGTGTCGCTTTGTTGAAAATTGGTGTCTCTATCCTATGGTGACAAGTTGGTGGCAAAATAAAGTCTCCAAGGTTTTGCAAAAATGAAAAAAAGGCCCTAGGGGTATCAAAGCGGCGACCTATACTTCATCATTCTGATGCTCTCTGAACTCCAAAATCGAAGCGTTTATCACAAATTTGGGTGTCATTTTGTTGAAAATTGGTGTCTCTATCCTATGGTGGCAAGTTGGTGGAAAAATAAAGTCTCCAAGGTTTTGCAAAAATAAAAAAAAGCCCTAGGGGTCTCAAAGCGGCGACCTATATTTTATCATTCTGATGCTCTCTTAACTCCAAAATCGAAGCTTTTATCACAAATTTGGGTGTCACTTTGTTGAGAATTGGTGTCTCTATCCTATGGTGGCAAGTTGGTGGCAAAATAAAGTCTCCAAGGTTTTGCAAAAATGAAAAAAAGGCCCTAGGGGTATCAAAGCGGCGACCTATACTTCATCATTCTGATGATCTCTGAACTCCAAAATCGAAGCGTTTATCACAAATTTGGGTGTCATTTTGTTGAAAATTGGTGTCTCTATCCTATGGTGGCAACTTGGTGGCAAAATAAAGTCTCCAAGGTTTTGCAAAAATGAAAAAAAGCCCTAGGGGTCTCAAAGCGGCGACCTATATTTTATCATTCTGATGCTCTCTTAACTCCAAAATCGAAGCTTTTATCACAAATTTGGGTGTCACTTTGTTGAAAATTGGTGTCTCTATCCTATGGTGGCAACTTGGTGGCAAAACAAAGTCTCCAAGGTTTTGCAAAAATGAAAAAAAGGCCCTAGGGGTATCAAAGCGGCGACCTATACTTCATCATTCTGATGCTCTCTGAACTCCAAAATCGAAGCTTTTATCACAAATTTGGGTGTCATTTTGTTGAAAATTGGCGTCTCTATCCTATGGTGGCAAGTTGGTGGCAAAATAAAGTCTCCAAGGTTTGCAAAAATGAAAAAAAGCCCTAGGGGTATCAAAGCGGCGACCTACATTTTATCATTCTGATGCTCTCTGAACTCCAAAATCGAAGCTTTTATCACAAATTTGGGTGTCACTTTGTTGAAAATTGGTGTCTCTATCCTATGGTGGCAACTTGGTGGCAAAATAAAGTCTCCACGGTTTTGCAAAAATGAAAAAATCCCTAGGGGTCTCAAAGCGGCGACCTATATTTTATCATTCTGATGCTCTCTGAACTCCAAAATCGAAGCTTTTATCACAAATTTGGGTGTCGCTTTGTTGAAATTGGTGTCTCTATCCTATGGTGACAAGTTGGTGGCTAAATAAAGTCTCCAAGGTTTTGCAAAAATGAAAAGAGGCCCTAGGGGTATCAAAGCGGCGACCTATATTTCATCATTCTGATGCTCTCTGAACTCCAAAATCGAAGCTTTTATCACAAATTTGGGTGTCATTTTGTTGAAAATTGGTGTCTCTATCCTATGGTGGCAAGTTGGTGGCAAAATAAAGTCTCCAAGGTTTTGCAAAAATGAAAAAAATGCCCTAGGGGTATCAAAGCGGCGACCTATACTTCATCATTCTGATGCTCTCTGAACTCCAAAATCGAAGCGGTTATCACAAATTTGGGTGTCATTTTGTTGAAAATTGGTGTCTCTATCCTATGGTGGCAAGTTGGTGGAAAAATAAAGTCTCCAAGGTTTTGCAAAAATAAAAAAAAGCCCTAGGGGTCTCAAAGCGGCGACCTATATTTTATCATTCTGATGCTCTCTTAACTCCAAAATCGAAGCTTTTATCACAAATTTGGGTGTCACTTGTTGAAAATTGGTGTCTCTATCCTATGGTGGCAACTTGGTGGCAAAACAAAGTCTCCAAGGTTTTGCAAAAATGAAAAAAAGGCCCTAGGGGTATCAAAGCGGCGACCTATACTTCATCATTCTGATGCTCTCTGAACTCCAAAATCGAAGCTTTTATCACAAATTTGGGTGTCATTTTGTTGAAAATTGGCGTCTCTATCCTATGGTGGCAAGTTGGTGGCAAAACAAAGTCTCCAAGGTTTTGCAAAAATGAAAAAAAGGCCCTAGGGGTCTCAAAGCGGCGACCTATATTTTATCATTCTGATGCTCTCTGAACTCCAAAATCGAAGCTTTTATCACAAATTTGGGTGTCGCTTTGTTGAAAATTGGTTCTCTATCCTATGGTGGCAAGTTGGTGGCTAAATAAAGTCTCCAAGGTTTTGCAAAAATGAAAAAAAGGCCCTAGGGGTATCAAAGCGGCGACCTTTACTTCATCATTCTGATGCTCTCTGAACTCCAAAATCGAAGCGTTTATCACAAATTTGGGTGTCATTTTGTTGAAAATTGGTGTCTTTATCCTATGGTGGCAAGTTGGTGGCAAAATAAAGTCTCCAAGGTTTTGCAAAAATAAAAAAAAGGCCCTAGGGGTATCAAAGCGGCGACCTATACTTCATCATTCTGATGATCTCTGAACTCCAAAATCGAAGCGTTTATCACAAATTTGGGTGTCACTTTGTTGAAAATTGGTGTCTCTATCCTATGATGGCAACTTGGTGGCAAAATAAAGTCTCCAAGGTTTTGCAAAAATGAAAAAAAGCCCTAGGGGTATCAAAGCGGCGACCTATACTTCATCATTCTGATGCTCTCTGAACTCCAAAATCGAAGCTTTTATCACAAATTTGGGTGTCATTTTGTTGAAAATTGGCGTCTCTATCCTATGGTGGCAAGTTGGTGGCAAAATAAAGTCTCCAAGGTTTTGCAAAAATGAAAAAAGCCCTAGGGGTATCAAAGCGGCGACCTACATTTTATCATTCTGATGCTCTCTGAACTCCAAAATCGAAGCTTTTATCACAAATTTGGGTGTCACTTTGTTGAAAATTGGTGTCTCTATCCTATGGTGGCAACTTGGTGGCAAAATAAAGTCTCCACGGTTTTGCAAAAATGAAAAAAAAGCCCTAGGGGTCTCAAAGCGGCGACCTATACTTCATCATTCTGATGATCTCTGAACTCCAAAATCGAAGCGTTTATCACAAATTTGGGTGTCACTTTGTTGAAAATTGGTGTCTCTATCCTATGGTGGCAACTTGGTGGCAAAATAAAGTCTCCAAGGTTTTGCAAAAATGAAAAAAAGCCCTAGGGGTCTCAAAGCGGCGACCTATATTTTATCATTCTGATGCTCTCTTAACTCCAAAATCGAAGCTTTTATCACAAATTTGGGTGTCACTTTGTTGAAAATTGGTGTCTCTATCCTATGGTGGCAACTTGGTGGCAAAACAAAGTCTCCAAGGTTTTGCAAAAATGAAAAAAAGGCCCTAGGGGTATCAAAGCGGCGACCTATACTTCATCATTCTGATGCTCTCTGAACTCCAAAATCGAAGCTTTTATCACAAATTTGGGTGTCATTTTGTTGAAAATTGGCGTCTCTATCCTATGGTGGCAAGTTGGTGGCAAAATAAAGTCTCCAAGGTTTTGCAAAAATGAAAAAAAGCCCTAGGGGTATCAAAGCGGCGACCTACATTTTATCATTCTGATGCTCTCTGAACTCCAAAATCGAAGCTTTTATCACAAATTTGGGTGTCACTTTGTTGAAAATTGGTGTCTCTATCCTATGGTGGCAACTTGGTGGCAAAATAAAGTCTCCACGGTTTTGCAAAAATGAAAAAAAAGCCCTAGGGGTCTCAAAGCGGCGACCTATATTTTATCATTCTGATGCTCTCTGAACTCCAAAATCGAAGCTTTTATCACAAATTTGGGTGTCGCTTTGTTGAAAATTGGTGTCTCTATCCTATGGTGACAAGTTGGTGGCAAAATAAAGTCTCCAAGGTTTTGCAAAAATGAAAAAAAGGCCCTAGGGGTATCAAAGCGGCGACCTATACTTCATCATTCTGATGCTCTCTGAACTCCAAAATCGAAGCGTTTATCACAAATTTGGGTGTCATTTTGTTGAAAATTGGTGTCTCTATCCTATGGTGGCAAGTTGGTGGAAAAATAAAGTCTCCAAGGTTTTGCAAAAATAAAAAAAAGCCCTAGGGGTCTCAAAGCGGCGACCTATATTTTATCATTCTGATGCTCTCTTAACTCCAAAATCGAAGCTTTTATCACAAATTTGGGTGTCACTTTGTTGAGAATTGGTGTCTCTATCCTATGGTGGCAAGTTGGTGGCAAAATAAAGTCTCCAAGGTTTTGCAAAAATGAAAAAAAGGCCCTAGGGGTATCAAAGCGGCGACCTATACTTCATCATTCTGATGATCTCTGAACTCCAAAATCGAAGCGTTTATCACAAATTTGGGTGTCATTTTGTTGAAAATTGGTGTCTCTATCCTATGGTGGCAACTTGGTGGCAAAATAAAGTCTCCAAGGTTTTGCAAAAATGAAAAAAAGCCCTAGGGGTCTCAAAGCGGCGACCTATATTTTATCATTCTGATGCTCTCTTAACTCCAAAATCGAAGCTTTTATCACAAATTTGGGTGTCACTTTGTTGAAAATTGGTGTCTCTATCCTATGGTGGCAACTTGGTGGCAAAACAAAGTCTCCAAGGTTTTGCAAAAATGAAAAAAAGGCCCTAGGGGTATCAAAGCGGCGACCTATACTTCATCATTCTGATGCTCTCTGAACTCCAAAATCGAAGCTTTTATCACAAATTTGGGTGTCATTTTGTTGAAAATTGGCGTCTCTATCCTATGGTGGCAAGTTGGTGGCAAAATAAAGTCTCCAAGGTTTTGCAAAAATGAAAAAAAGCCCTAGGGGTATCAAAGCGGCGACCTACATTTTATCATTCTGATGCTCTCTGAACTCCAAAATCGAAGCTTTTATCACAAATTTGGGTGTCACTTTGTTGAAAATTGGTGTCTCTATCCTATGGTGGCAACTTGGTGGCAAAATAAAGTCTCCACGGTTTTGCAAAAATGAAAAAAAGCCCTAGGGGTCTCAAAGCGGCGACCTATATTTTATCATTCTGATGCTCTCTGAACTCCAAAATCGAAGCTTTTATCACAAATTTGGGTGTCGCTTTGTTGAAAATTGGTGTCTCTATCCTATGGTGACAAGTTGGTGGCTAAATAAAGTCTCCAAGGTTTTGCAAAAATGAAAAGAGGCCCTAGGGGTATCAAAGCGGCGACCTATATTTCATCATTCTGATGCTCTCTGAACTCCAAAATCGAAGCTTTTATCACAAATTTGGGTGTCATTTTGTTGAAAATTGGTGTCTCTATCCTATGGTGGCAAGTTGGTGGCAAAATAAAGTCTCCAAGGTTTTGCAAAAATGAAAAAAATGCCCTAGGGGTATCAAAGCGGCGACCTATACTTCATCATTCTGATGCTCTCTGAACTCCAAAATCGAAGCGGTTATCACAAATTTGGGTGTCATTTTGTTGAAAATTGGTGTCTCTATCCTATGGTGGCAAGTTGGTGGAAAAATAAAGTCTCCAAGGTTTTGCAAAAATAAAAAAAGCCCTAGGGGTCTCAAAGCGGCGACCTATATTTTATCATTCTGATGCTCTCTTAACTCCAAAATCGAAGCTTTTATCACAAATTTGGGTGTCACTTTGTTGAGAATTGGTGTCTCTATCCTATGGTGGCAAGTTGGTGGCAAAATAAAGTCTCCAAGGTTTTGCAAAAATGAAAAAAAGGCCCTAGGGGTATCAAAGCGGCGACCTATACTTCATCATTCTGATGCTCTCTGAACTCCAAAATCGAAGCGTTTATCACAAATTTGGGTGTCATTTTGTTGAAAATTGGCGTCTCTATCCTATGGTGGCAAGTTGGTGGCAAAATAAAGTCTCCAAGGTTTTGCAAAAATGAAAAAAAGCCCTAGGGGTATCAAAGCGGCGACCTACATTTTATCATTCTGATGCTCTCTGAACTCCAAAATCGAAGCTTTTATCACAAATTTGGGTGTCACTTTGTTGAAAATTGGTGTCTCTATCCTATGGTGGCAACTTGGTGGCAAAATAAAGTCTCCACGGTTTTGCAAAAATGAAAAAAAGCCCTAGGGGTCTCAAAGCGGCGACCTATATTTTATCATTCTGATGCTCTCTGAACTCCAAAATCGAAGCTTTTATCACAAATTTGGGTGTCGCTTTGTTGAAAATTGGTGTCTCTATCCTATGGTGACAAGTTGGTGGCTAAATAAAGTCTCCAAGGTTTTGCAAAAATGAAAAGAGGCCCTAGGGGTATCAAAGCGGCGACCTATATTTCATCATTCTGATGCTCTCTGAACTCCAAAATCGAAGCTTTTATCACAAATTTGGGTGTCATTTTGTTGAAAATTGGTGTCTCTATCCTATGGTGGCAAGTTGGTGGCAAAATAAAGTCTCCAAGGTTTTGCAAAAATGAAAAAAATGCCCTAGGGGTATCAAAGCGGCGACCTATACTTCATCATTCTGATGCTCTCTGAACTCCAAAATCGAAGCGGTTATCACAAATTTGGGTGTCATTTTGTTGAAAATTGGTGTCTCTATCCTATGGTGGCAAGTTGGTGGAAAAATAAAGTCTCCAAGGTTTTGCAAAAATAAAAAAAAGCCCTAGGGGTCTCAAAGCGGCGACCTATATTTTATCATTCTGATGCTCTCTTAACTCCAAAATCGAAGCTTTTATCACAAATTTGGGTGTCACTTTGTTGAGAATTGGTGTCTCTATCCTATGGTGGCAAGTTGGTGGCAAAATAAAGTCTCCAAGGTTTTGCAAAAATGAAAAAAAGGCCCTAGGGGTATCAAAGCGGCGACCTATACTTCATCATTCTGATGATCTCTGAACTCCAAAATCGAAGCGTTTATCACAAATTTGGGTGTCATTTTGTTGAAAATTGGTGTCTCTATCCTATGGTGGCAAGTTGGTGGCTAAATAAAGTCTCCAAGTTTTGCAAAAATGAAAAAAAGGCCCTAGGTGTATCAAAGCGGCGACCTATGCTTCATCATTCTGATGATCTCTTAACTCCAAAATCGAAGCTTTTATCACAAATTTGGCTGTCATTTTGATCAAAATTGGTGTCTCTATCCTATGGCGGCATGTTGGTGGCAAAATAAAGCCTCCAAGGTTTTGCAAAAATGAAAAATGGCCCTAGGGGTATCAAAGCGGCGACCTATACTTCATCATTCTGATGCTCTCTGAACTCCAAAATCGAAGCTTTTATCACAATTTTGGGTGTCATTTTGTTGAAAATTGGTGTCTCTATCCTATGGTGGCAAGTTGGTGGCAAAATAAAGTCTCCAAGGTTTTGCAAAAATGAAAAAAAGGCCCTAGGGGTATCAAAGCGGCGACCTATACTTCATCATTCTGATGATCTCTGAACTCCAAAATCGAAGCTTTTATCACAAATTTGGGTGTCATTTTGATCAAAATTGGTGTCTCTATCCTATGGCGGCATGTTGGTGGCAAAACAAAGTCTCCAAGGTTTTGCAAAAATGAAAAGAAGGCCCTAGGGGTATCAAAGCGGCGACCCATACTTCATCATTCTGATGCTCTCTGAACTCCAAAATCGAAGCTTTTATCACAAATTTGGGTGTCATTTTGTTGAAAATTGGTGTCTCTTTCCTATGGTGGTAAGTTGGTGGCAAAATAAAGTCTCCAAGGTTTTGCAAAAATGAAAAAAAGCCCTAGGGGTCTCAAAGCGGCGACCTACATTTTATCATTCTGATGCTCTCTGAACTCCAAAATCGAAGCTTTTATCACAAATTTGGGTGTCACTTTGTTGAAAATTGGTGTCTCTATCCTATGGTGGCAAGTTGGTGGCTAAATAAAGTCTCCAAGGTTTTGCAAAAATGAAAAAAAGGCCCTAGGGGTATCAAAGCGGCGACCTATACTTCATCATTCTGATGCTCTCTGAACTCCAAAATCGAAGCTTTTATCACAAATTTGGGTGTCACTTTGTTGAAAATTGGTGTCTCTATCCTATGGTGGCAACTTGGTGGCAAAATAAAGTCTCCAAGGTTTTGCAAAAATGAAAAAAAGCCCTAGGGGTCTCAAAGCGGCGACCTATATTTTATCATTCTGATGCTCTCTGAACTCCAAAATCGAAGCTTTTATCACAAATTTGGGTGTCGCTTTGTTGAAAATTGGTTCTCTATCCTATGGTGGCAAGTTGGTGGCTAAATAAAGTCTCCAAGGTTTTGCAAAAATGAAAAAAAGGCCCTAGGGGTATCAAGGCGGCGACCTATACTTCATCATTCTGATGCTCTCTGAACTCCAAAATCGAAGCGTTTATCACAAATTTGGGTGTCATTTTGTAGAAAATTGGTGTCTCTATCCTATGGTGGCAAGTTCGTGGAAAAATAAAGTCTCCAAGGTTTTGCAAAAATGAAAAAAAGGCCCTAGGGGTATCAAAGCGGCGACCTATACTTCATCATTCTGATGCTCTCTGAACTCCAAAATCGAAGCTTTTATCACAAATTTGGGTGTCATTTTGTTGAAAATTGGCGTCTCTATCCTATGGTGGCAAGTTGGTGGCAAAATAAAGTCTCCAAGGTTTTGCAAAAATGAAAAAAAGCCCTAGGGGTATCAAAGCGGCGACCTACATTTTATCATTCTGATGCTCTCTGAACTCCAAAATCGAAGCTTTTATCACAAATTTGGGTGTCACTTTGTTGAAAATTGGTGTCTCTATCCTATGGTGACAAGTTGGTGGCTAAATAAAGTCTCCAAGGTTTTGTAAAAATGAAAAGAGGCCCTAGGGGTATCAAAGCGGCGACCTATACTTCATCATTCTGATGCTCTCTGAACTCCAAAATCGAAGCTTTTATCACAAATTTGGGTGTCATTTTGTTGAAAATTGGTGTCTCTATCCTATGGTGGCAAGTTGGTGGAAAAATAAAGTCTCCAAGGTTTTGCAAAAATAAAAAAAAAGCCCTAGGGGTCTCAAAGCGGCGACCTATATTTTATCATTCTGATGCTCTCTTAACTCCAAAATCGAAGCTTTTATCACAAATTTGGGTGTCATTTTGTTGAAAATTGGTGTCTCTTTCCTATGGTGGTAAGTTGGTGGCAAAATAAAGTCTCCAAGGTTTTGCAAAAATGAAAAAAAGCCTAGGGGTCTCAAAGCGGCGACCTACATTTTATCATTCTGATGCTCTCTGAACTCCAAAATCGAAGCTTTTATCACAAATTTGGGTGTCACTTTGTTGAAAATTGGTGTCTCTATCCTATGGTGGCAAGTTGGTGGCAAAATAAAGCCTCCAAGGTTTTGCAAAAATGAAAAATGGCCCTAGGGGTATCAAAGCGGCGACCTATACTTCATCATTCTGATGCTCTCTGAACTCCAAAATCGAAGCTTTTATCACAATTTTGGGTGTCATTTTGTTGAAAATTGGTGTCTCTATCCTATGGTGGCAAGTTGGTGGCAAAATAAAGTCTCCAAGGTTTTGCAAAAATGAAAAAAAGGCCCTAGGGGTATCAAAGCGGCGACCTATACTTCATCATTCTGATGATCTCTGAACTCCAAAATCGAAGCTTTTATCACAAATTTGGGTGTCATTTTGATCAAAATTGGTGTCTCTATCCTATGGCGGCATGTTGGTGGCAAAACAAAGTCTCCAAGGTTTTGCAAAAATGAAAAGAAGGCCCTAGGGGTATCAAAGCGGCGACCCATACTTCATCATTCTGATGCTCTCTGAACTCCAAAATCGAAGCTTTTATCACAAATTTGGGTGTCATTTTGTTGAAAATTGGTGTCTCTTTCCTATGGTGGTAAGTTGGTGGCAAAATAAAGTCTCCAAGGTTTTGCAAAAATGAAAAAAAGCCCTAGGGGTCTCAAAGCGGCGACCTACATTTTATCATTCTGATGCTCTCTGAACTCCAAAATCGAAGCTTTTATCACAAATTTGGGTGTCACTTTGTTGAAAATTGGTGTCTCTATCCTATGGTGGCAAGTTGGTGGCTAAATAAAGTCTCCAAGGTTTTGCAAAAATGAAAAAAAGGCCCTAGGGGTATCAAAGCGGCGACCTATACTTCATCATTCTGATGCTCTCTGAACTCCAAAATCGAAGCTTTTATCACAAATTTGGGTGTCACTTTGTTGAAAATTGGTGTCTCTATCCTATGGTGGCAACTTGGTGGCAAAATAAAGTCTCCAAGGTTTTGCAAAAATGAAAAAAAGCCCTAGGGGTCTCAAAGCGGCGACCTATATTTTATCATTCTGATGCTCTCTGAACTCCAAAATCGAAGCTTTTATCACAAATTTGGGTGTCGCTTTGTTGAAAATTGGTTCTCTATCCTATGGTGGCAAGTTGGTGGCTAAATAAAGTCTCCAAGGTTTTGCAAAAATGAAAAAAAGGCCCTAGGGGTATCAAGGCGGCGACCTATACTTCATCATTCTGATGCTCTCTGAACTCCAAAATCGAAGCGTTTATCACAAATTTGGGTGTCATTTTGTAGAAAATTGGTGTCTCTATCCTATGGTGGCAAGTTCGTGGAAAAATAAAGTCTCCAAGGTTTTGCAAAAATGAAAAAAAGGCCCTAGGGGTATCAAAGCGGCGACCTATACTTCATCATTCTGATGCTCTCTGAACTCCAAAATCGAAGCTTTTATCACAAATTTGGGTGTCATTTTGTTGAAAATTGGCGTCTCTATCCTATGGTGGCAAGTTGGTGGCAAAATAAAGTCTCCAAGGTTTTGCAAAAATGAAAAAAAGCCCTAGGGGTATCAAAGCGGCGACCTACATTTTATCATTCTGATGCTCTCTGAACTCCAAAATCGAAGCTTTTATCACAAATTTGGGTGTCACTTTGTTGAAAATTGGTGTCTCTATCCTATGGTGACAAGTTGGTGGCTAAATAAAGTCTCCAAGGTTTTGTAAAAATGAAAAGAGGCCCTAGGGGTATCAAAGCGGCGACCTATATTTCATCATTCTGATGCTCTCTGAACTCCAAAATCGAAGCTTTTATCACAAATTTGGGTGTCATTTTGTTGAAAATTGGTGTCTCTATCCTATGGTGGCAAGTTGGTGGAAAAATAAAGTCTCCAAGGTTTTGCAAAAATAAAAAAAAGCCCTAGGGGTCTCAAAGCGGCGACCTATATTTTATCATTCTGATGCTCTCTTAACTCCAAAATCGAAGCTTTTATCACAAATTTGGGTGTCACTTTGTTGAGAATTGGTGTCTCTATCCTATGGTGGCAAGTTGGTGGCAAAATAAAGTCTCCAAGGTTTTGCAAAAATGAAAAAAAGGCCCTAGGGGTATCAAAGCGGCGACCTATACTTCATCATTCTGATGCTCTCTGAACTCCAAAATCGAAGCTTTTATCACAAATTTGGGTGTCATTTTGTTGAAAATTGGTGTCTCTATCCTATGGTTGCAAGTTGGTGGCAAAATAAAGTCTCCAAGGTTTTGCAAAAATGAAAAAAAGGCCCTAGGGGTATCAAAGCGGCGACCTATGCTTCATCATTCTGATGATCTCTTAACTCCAAAATCGAAGCTTTTATCACAAATTTGGGTGTCATTTTGATCAAAATTGGTGTCTCTATCCTATGGCGGCATGTTGGTGGCAAAATAAAGCCTCCAAGGTTTTGCAAAAATGAAAAATGGCCCTAGGGGTATCAAAGCGGCGACCTATACTTCATCATTCTGATGCTCTCTGAACTCCAAAATCGAAGCTTTTATCACAAATTTGGGTGTCATTTTGATCAAAATTGGTGTCTCTATCCTATGGCGGCATGTTGGTGGCAAAACAAAGTCTCCAAGGTTTTGCAAAAATGAAAAGAAGGCCCTAGGGGTATCAAAGCGGCGACCCATACTTCATCATTCTGATGCTCTCTGAACTCCAAAATCGAAGCTTTTATCACAAATTTGGGTGTCATTTTGTTGAAAATTGGTGTCTCTTTCCTATGGTGGTAAGTTGGTGGCAAAATAAAGTCTCCAAGGTTTTGCAAAAATGAAAAAAAGCCCTAGGGGTCTCAAAGCGGCGACCTACATTTTATCATTCTGATGCTCTCTGAACTCCAAAATCGAAGCTTTTATCACAAATTTGGGTGTCACTTTGTTGAAAATTGGTGTCTCTATCCTATGGTGGCAAGTTGGTGGCTAAATAAAGTCTCCAAGGTTTTGCAAAAATGAAAAAAAGGCCCTAGGGGTATCAAAGCGGCGACCTATACTTCATCATTCTGATGCTCTCTGAACTCCAAAATCGAAGCTTTTATCACAAATTTGGGTGTCACTTTGTTGAAAATTGGTGTCTCTATCCTATGGTGGCAACTTGGTGGCAAAATAAAGTCTCCAAGGTTTTGCAAAAATGAAAAAAAGCCCTAGGGGTCTCAAAGCGGCGACCTATATTTTATCATTCTGATGCTCTCTGAACTCCAAAATCGAAGCTTTTATCACAAATTTGGGTGTCGCTTTGTTGAAAATTGGTTCTCTATCCTATGGTGGCAAGTTGGTGGCTAAATAAAGTCTCCAAGGTTTTGCAAAAATGAAAAAAAGGCCCTAGGGGTATCAAGGCGGCGACCTATACTTCATCATTCTGATGCTCTCTGAACTCCAAAATCGAAGCGTTTATCACAAATTTGGGTGTCATTTTGTAGAAAATTGGTGTCTCTATCCTATGGTGGCAAGTTCGTGGAAAAATAAAGTCTCCAAGGTTTTGCAAAAATGAAAAAAAGGCCCTAGGGGTATCAAAGCGGCGACCTATACTTCATCATTCTGATGCTCTCTGAACTCCAAAATCGAAGCTTTTATCACAAATTTGGGTGTCATTTTGTTGAAAATTGGCGTCTCTATCCTATGGTGGCAAGTTGGTGGCAAAATAAAGTCTCCAAGGTTTTGCAAAAATGAAAAAAAGCCCTAGGGGTATCAAAGCGGCGACCTACATTTTATCATTCTGATGCTCTCTGAACTCCAAAATCGAAGCTTTTATCACAAATTTGGGTGTCACTTTGTTGAAAATTGGTGTCTCTATCCTATGGTGACAAGTTGGTGGCTAAATAAAGTCTCCAAGGTTTTGTAAAAATGAAAAGAGGCCCTAGGGGTATCAAAGCGGCGACCTATATTTCATCATTCTGATGCTCTCTGAACTCCAAAATCGAAGCTTTTATCACAAATTTGGGTGTCATTTTGTTGAAAATTGGTGTCTCTATCCTATGGTGGCAAGTTGGTGGAAAAATAAAGTCTCCAAGGTTTTGCAAAAATAAAAAAAAGCCCTAGGGGTCTCAAAGCGGCGACCTATATTTTATCATTCTGATGCTCTCTTAACTCCAAAATCGAAGCTTTTATCACAAATTTGGGTGTCACTTTGTTGAGAATTGGTGTCTCTATCCTATGGTGGCAAGTTGGTGGCAAAATAAAGTCTCCAAGGTTTTGCAAAAATGAAAAAAAGGCCCTAGGGGTATCAAAGCGGCGACCTATACTTCATCATTCTGATGCTCTCTGAACTCCAAAATCGAAGCTTTTATCACAAATTTGGGTGTCATTTTGTTGAAAATTGGTGTCTCTATCCTATGGTTGCAAGTTGGTGGCAAAATAAAGTCTCCAAGGTTTTGCAAAAATGAAAAAAAGGCCCTAGGGGTATCAAAGCGGCGACCTATGCTTCATCATTCTGATGATCTCTTAACTCCAAAATCGAAGCTTTTATCACAAATTTGGGTGTCATTTTGATCAAAATTGGTGTCTCTATCCCATGGCGGCATGTTGGTGGCAAAATAAAGCCTCCAAGGTTTTGCAAAAATGAAAAATGGCCCTAGGGGTATCAAAGCGGCGACCTATACTTCATCATTCTGATGCTCTCTGAACTCCAAAATC
>NW_028293914.1:0-26875 GCF_964341445.2 Mesoplodon mirus | reverse complement strand
AAGTGTCCCGGATCATTGTGTTGTCAGGTGTCATGGAGTGTTGTGATGACAGTGGTCATGGAGCATTGTGATGATATTGGCCATGGAGCATTGTGATGAATAGGTCTTGGAGCATTGGGCTGAAAATATTCATGGATTATTGTGATGACAGGGGTCATGGAGCATTGTGATGAGAAGGGAATGGAGCATGGTGATGACAAGGTCCAGGAGCATTGTGATGAGAAGACCATGGAGACTTCTCATGACAAGTCTCATGGAGCATTCTGATGAAAAGGGGCATGGAGCATTGTGATTACAGGGGTCTTGGAGCATTGTGATGACTAGGGCATGGAACACTGTGATACATGTGTCATGGGTCATGGAGGATTGTGATGACAAGTCATGGAGCATTGTGATGACAAGGGCATGGAGCATTGTGATGCCAAGGGTCATGGATCTTTGTGATGACAAAGGTCATGGAGCATTTTGATGGCAAGGGCGTTGTGCATTGTGATGAGAAAGGCAGGGAACATTCTGATGACAGGGTCTTTGAGCAATTTGATGAAAAGTGTCATGGAACATTTTGATGACAGGTGTTATGGAACACTGTGATGTCAGGGGTCATCGAACATTGTGATGATAAGTGCATATAGCATTGTGATGACAGGAGTGACGGAGTATTGTGACAAATAGTGATGTAGCATTGTGATATCAGTGGTGAGAGAGCATTTTGATGAGAAGTGCATGGAGCATTGTGATGACAAATTTTATGGAGCATTGTGATGACAAGATTGTGGAGCACTGTGATGACAAGCACATGGTGCATTGTGATGACATGTGTCATGGAGCATTGTGCTGCCAAGCGCATGGAGCATTGTGATGACAAGGGTCAAAGAGCATTGTGATGAAAAGTTCATGGAGCATTGTGGTTAAAAAGGTCACAGAGACTGTTGATGACCAGGGCATGGACCATTGTGATGACAAAGGTCATGAAGCATTGTGATGACTGGAGTCACAGAGCATTGTGATGGCAGGGGTCATGGAGCATTGTGATAACAAGGGCATGGAGCATTGTGATGACAAGGGCATGGAACATTGGTCTAATAAGTTTCATGGATTATTGTGATGACAGTTAGAATGGCGCATTGTGATGACAACGGCATGGAGCATTGTGATGACCAGGCCATGCAGTATTGTGAAGACAGGTGTCAGGGAGCATTGTGATGACATATGTAATGGCCCATTGTGATGACAATGGCATGGAGCATAGTGATGCCAAGTGTCATGGAGGATTCTGATGACAAAAGTAATGGAGCATTGTGATGACAATGGCTTGGAGCATTGTGATGACAAGGGTCAGGGAGCACTGTGCTGACAAGTGCGTGGAGAATTGTAATGACAAGTGTCATGGAGCATTCTGATGACAAGCTTGTGGAGTATTTTGATGACAATGGCATGGATCATTTTGATGAAAACGGCATGGGGCATTGTGATGAAAAAGGCATGGAGCCTTTTCGTGACAGGGTTCAAGGAGCATTCTGATGACAAGTGTCAGGGAGCATTGTGATGACAAGTGTATTGAGAATTGTGATGACAAAGGTCATGGAGCATTGTGATGAAAAGAGCATGGAGTATAGTGATGACAGGCATCATGGAGCGTTGTGATGACAAGTGTTATGGAACTTTGTGATCAGAAGGGTTTGGATTATTGTGATGACAGAGGTCATGGATCATTTTGATTTCAAGGAGCAGGGAGCATTGTGATGACAAGGGCATGAAGCAATGTGATCCCAAGGTTCATGGAGGATTGTGATGACAATGGAAATGGAGTATTTTGATGACAAGCGCATAGAGCATTGTAATGGAAAGGTCATGTAGCATTTTGCTGACAAAGGCATGGAGCATTGTGATGACATGTGTCATGGAGCACTGTGATGCCAAGCGTCACGGAGCATTGTGAATACAGGGGTCATGGAGCATTGGGATGACAAGGGCATGGATCATTGTGATGACAAGGGTCATGGAGCACTGGGCGGAAAATGTTCATGGAGTGTTGTGATGACAGGGGTCATGGAGCATTGTGATGACTAGGGAATGGAGCATTGTGATGACAAGAGTCCCAGATCATTTTGTTGTCAGTTGTCATGGAGTGTTGTGATAACAGTGGTCATGGAGCATTGTGAAGATATTGGCCATGGAGCATTGTGGTGAGTAGGTCGTGGAGCATTGGGCTGAAAATGTTTATGGACTACTGTGATGACAGGGGTCATGGAGCATTGTGATGACAAGGGAATGGAGCATGGTGATGACAAGGTCCTGGAGCATTGTGAGGAGAAGACCATGGAGACTTGTGATGACAAGTCTCATGGAGCATTCTGATGAAAAGGGGGATGGAGCATTGTGATTACAGGGGTCTTGGAGCATTGTGATGACAAGGGCATGGATTATTGTGATGACAAAGGCATGGAGCCTTGTCATGACAGGGTTCAAGGAGCATACTGACGACAAGTGTCAGGGAGCCTTGTGATGACAAGTGTATTGAGCATTGTGATGACAAAGATCATGGAGCATTGTGAAGAGAAGACCATGGATAAGTGTGATGATGAGCGTCATGGGGTGTTGTGATGATAAGTGTTATGGAACATTGTGATCACAATTGTTTGGAGCATTATGATGACAGAGTTCATGGAGAATATTGATTTCATTGTGATGACAGTAACCTGAAGCATTACGATGATGGGCATGGTGCATTGTGATGGCAGGGTTCATGGAGCATTGAGATGAAAAGGGGCATGGAGCATTGTGTTTACAAAGGTCTTGGAGCATTGTGATGACAAGGGCATGGAGCATTGTGATGAGAAGGCCATGGAACTTTCTGATGACGAGCGTCATGGAGCTTTGTGATGACAAGGGCAAGGAGCATTGTGATTACAGGGGCCTTCAGCATTGTGATGACAAGTGTCATGGAACCTTGTGATGACTAGTCCGTGGAACATTGTGATGGCAGGGGTCATGGTGCATTGTTATGACAGAGGTAATGGAGCATTGTGATGAGAAGGGCATGGAACATTGGTCTGAAATGTTTCATGGATTATTGTGATGAGAGTGGGCATGGAGCATTGTGATGACAAGGGTACGGAACACTATGATACATGGGTCATGCAGGATTGTAATGACAAGGGCATGGAGCATTGCGATGAGAAGGGCATCGAGCATTGTGATGACAAGTGTCATGGAGCTTTGTGATGACAAGGGCATTGAGCAATGTTATGAGAGGGTTCATGGAGCATTGTGATGACAATGACATGGAGCATTGTGATGCCAAGGGTCATGGAGTTTTGTGATGACAAGTCATGGAGCATTTTGATGACAAGGGCATGGTGCATTGTGATGAGAAGTGCAGGGAGCATTTTGATGACCGGGCCATGCAGCAATTTGATGAAAAGTGTAATGGAATATTTTGATGGCAGGTGTTATAGAACATTGTGATGTCAGGGGTATTGGAGCTTTGGGATGAAAAGGATCATGGAGCATTTTGATGACAGGGGTTATGGAACATTGTGATGTCAGGGGTCATGGAACATTGTGATGATAAGGGGATGTAGCAGTGTGATGACAGGGTCATGGAACATTGTGATTATAGGGGTGAGGGTGTATTGTGATGGCTAGTCATGGAACACTGTGATATCTCTGGTGAGAGAGCATTTTGATGAGAAGTGCATGGACCATTGTGATTACAAGGTTTATGAAGCATTGCAATGACAAGGTTGTGGACCGTTGTGATGAAATGCGCGTGGCACATTGTGAAGACAATGGTCATGGAGCATTGTTCTGACAAAGACATGGAGCATTGTGATGACAAGGGTCACTGTGAATTGTGATGAAAAGTTCATGGAGCATTGTGGTTACAAAGGTCACAGAACCTTGTGAGGACACGGGCATGGATCATTGTGATGACAAACGTTATGAAGCATTGTGATGACTGGAGTCACGGAGCATTGTGATGACAGGGGTCATGGAGCATTGTGATGACATGTGTCATGGAGCATTGTGCTGACAAGCGCATGGAGCATTGTGATGACAAGGGTCATGGAGCATTGTGCTGAGAAAGGCATAGAGCATTGTGATGACAAGGGTCAAAGAGCATTGTGAAGAAAAGTTCATGGATCATTTTGGTTAAAAAGCTCACAGAGAGTGATGATGACGAGGGCATGGCCCATTGTGGTGACAAAGGTCATGAAGCATTGTGATGACTGGAGTCACAGAGCATTGTGATGGCAGGGGTCATGGAGCATTGTGATAACAAGGGCATGGAGCATTGTGATGACCAGGGCAAGGAGCAGTGGTCTAATAAGTTTCATGGATTATTGCGATGACAGTTGGAATGGCGCATTGTGATGACAAGGGCATGGAGCATTGTGATGGCCAGGTCATGCAGTATTGTGAAGACAGGTGTCAGGGAGCATTGTGATGACATATGTAATGGCCCATTGTGATGACAATGGCATGGAGCATTGGGATGCCAAGTGTCATGGAGGATTCTGATGGCAAAGGTAATGGAGCATTGTGATGACAATGACTTGGAGCATTGTGATGACAAGGGTCAGGGAGCATTGTGCTGACAAGTGCATGGAGAAATGTGATGACAAGGGTCATGGAGCATTCTGATGACAAGCTTGTGGAGTATTTTGATGACAATGGCATGGAGCATTGTGATGAAAACGGCATGGGGCATTCTGATGAAAAAGGCATGGAGCCTTTTCCTGACAGGGTTCAAGGAGCATACTGGTGACAAGTGTCAGGGAGCCTTGTGATGACAAGTGTATTGAGAATTGTGATGACAAAGGTCATGGAGCAATGTGATGAAAAGAGCATGGAGTATTGTGATGACAAGCATCATGGAGCGTTGTGAAGACAAGTGTTATGGAACATTGTGATCACAAGGGTTTGGAGCATTGTGATGACAGAGGTCATGGATCATTTTGATTTCAAGGAGCATGGAGCATTGTGAGGACAAGGGCATGAAGCAATGTGATCCCAAGGTTCATGGAGGATTGTGATGACAATGGAAATGGAGTATTGTGATGACAAGCGCATAGAGCATTGTAATGACAAGGTCATGTAGCATTTTGCTGACAAAGGCATGGAGCATTGTGATGACATGTGTCATGGCTCACTGTGATGACAAGTGTCACGGATAATTGTGAATACAGGGGTCATGGAGCACTGGGATGACAAGGGCATGGATCATTGTGAGGACAAGGGTCATGGAGCACTGGGCTGAAAATGTTCATGGAGTGTTGTGATGACAGGGGTCATGGAGCATTGTGATGACTAGTGAATGGAGCATTGTGATGACAAGTGTCCCGGATCATTGTGTTGTCAGGTGTCATGGAGTGTTGTGATGACAGTGGTCATGGAGCATTGTGATGATATTGGCCATGGAGCATTGTGATGAATAGGTCTTGGAGCATTGGGCTGAAAATATTCATGGATTATTGTGATGACAGGGGTCATGGAGCATTGTGATGAGAAGGGAATGGAGCATGGTGATGACAAGGTCCAGGAGCATTGTGATGAGAAGACCATGGAGACTTCTCATGACAAGTCTCATGGAGCATTCTGATGAAAAGGGGCATGGAGCATTGTGATTACAGGGGTCTTGGAGCATTGTGATGACTAGGGCATGGAACACTGTGATACATGTGTCATGGGTCATGGAGGATTGTGATGACAAGTCATGGAGCATTGTGATGACAAGGGCATGGAGCATTGTGATGCCAAGGGTCATGGATCTTTGTGAT
The DNA here is from genome assembly GCF_964341445.2 of Mesoplodon mirus. Lineage (NCBI taxonomy): Eukaryota > Metazoa > Chordata > Mammalia > Artiodactyla > Ziphiidae > Mesoplodon > Mesoplodon mirus. Next base: position 21,092 of record NW_028293914.1, on the reverse strand, counting down.
GACAAAGGTCATGGAGCATTTTGATGGCAAGGGCGTTGTGCATTGTGATGAGAAAGGCAGGGAACATTCTGATGACAGGGTCTTTGAGCAATTTGATGAAAAGTGTCATGGAACATTTTGATGACAGGTGTTATGGAACACTGTGATGTCAGGGGTCATCGAACATTGTGATGATAAGTGCATATAGCATTGTGATGACAGGAGTGACGGAGTATTGTGACAAATAGTGATGTAGCATTGTGATATCAGTGGTGAGAGAGCATTTTGATGAGAAGTGCATGGAGCATTGTGATGACAAATTTTATGGAGCATTGTGATGACAAGATTGTGGAGCACTGTGATGACAAGCACATGGTGCATTGTGATGACATGTGTCATGGAGCATTGTGCTGCCAAGCGCATGGAGCATTGTGATGACAAGGGTCAAAGAGCATTGTGATGAAAAGTTCATGGAGCATTGTGGTTAAAAAGGTCACAGAGACTGTTGATGACCAGGGCATGGACCATTGTGATGACAAAGGTCATGAAGCATTGTGATGACTGGAGTCACAGAGCATTGTGATGGCAGGGGTCATGGAGCATTGTGATAACAAGGGCATGGAGCATTGTGATGACAAGGGCATGGAACATTGGTCTAATAAGTTTCATGGATTATTGTGATGACAGTTAGAATGGCGCATTGTGATGACAACGGCATGGAGCATTGTGATGACCAGGCCATGCAGTATTGTGAAGACAGGTGTCAGGGAGCATTGTGATGACATATGTAATGGCCCATTGTGATGACAATGGCATGGAGCATAGTGATGCCAAGTGTCATGGAGGATTCTGATGACAAAAGTAATGGAGCATTGTGATGACAATGGCTTGGAGCATTGTGATGACAAGGGTCAGGGAGCACTGTGCTGACAAGTGCGTGGAGAATTGTAATGACAAGTGTCATGGAGCATTCTGATGACAAGCTTGTGGAGTATTTTGATGACAATGGCATGGATCATTTTGATGAAAACGGCATGGGGCATTGTGATGAAAAAGGCATGGAGCCTTTTCGTGACAGGGTTCAAGGAGCATTCTGATGACAAGTGTCAGGGAGCATTGTGATGACAAGTGTATTGAGAATTGTGATGACAAAGGTCATGGAGCATTGTGATGAAAAGAGCATGGAGTATAGTGATGACAGGCATCATGGAGCGTTGTGATGACAAGTGTTATGGAACTTTGTGATCAGAAGGGTTTGGATTATTGTGATGACAGAGGTCATGGATCATTTTGATTTCAAGGAGCAGGGAGCATTGTGATGACAAGGGCATGAAGCAATGTGATCCCAAGGTTCATGGAGGATTGTGATGACAATGGAAATGGAGTATTTTGATGACAAGCACATAGAGCATTGTAATGGAAAGGTCATGTAGCATTTTGCTGACAAAGGCATGGAGCATTGTGATGACATGTGTCATGGAGCACTGTGATGCCAAGTGTCACGGAGCATTGTGAATACAGGGGTCATGGAGCATTGGGATGACAAGGGCATGGATCATTGTGATGACAAGGGTCATGGAGCACTGGGCGGAAAATGTTCATGGAGTGTTGTGATGACAGGGATCATGGAGCATTGTGATGACTAGGGAATGGAGCATTGTGATGACAAGAGTCCCAGATCATTTTGTTGTCAGTTGTCATGGAGTGTTGTGATAACAGTGGTCATGGAGCATTGTGAAGATATTGGCCATGGAGCATTGTGGTGAGTAGGTCGTGGAGCATTGGGCTGAAAATGTTTATGGACTACTGTGATGACAGGGGTCATGGAGCATTGTGATGACAAGGGAATGGAGCATGGTGATGACAAGGTCCTGGAGCATTGTGAGGAGAAGACCATGGAGACTTGTGATGACAAGTCTCATGGAGCATTCTGATGAAAAGGGGGATGGAGCATTGTGATTACAGGGGTCTTGGAGCATTGTGATGACAATGGCATGGATTATTGTGATGACAAAGGCATGGAGCCTTGTCATGACAGGGTTCAAGGAGCATACTGACGACAAGTGTCAGGGAGCCTTGTGATGACAAGTGTATTGAGCATTGTGATGACAAAGATCATGGAGCATTGTGAAGAGAAGACCATGGATAAGTGTGATGATGAGCGTCATGGGGTGTTGTGATGATAAGTGTTATGGAACATTGTGATCACAATTGTTTGGAGCATTATGATGACAGAGTTCATGGAGAATATTGATTTCATTGTGATGACAGTAACCTGAAGCATTACGATGATGGGCATGGTGCATTGTGATGGCAGGGTTCATGGAGCATTGAGATGAAAAGGGGCATGGAGCATTGTGTTTACAAAGGTCTTGGAGCATTGTGATGACAAGGGCATGGAGCATTGTGATGAGAAGGCCATGGAACTTTCTGATGACGAGCGTCATGGAGCTTTGTGATGACAAGGGCAAGGAGCATTGTGATTACAGGGGCCTTCAGCATTGTGATGACAAGTGTCATGGAACCTTGTGATGACTAGTCCGTGGAACATTGTGATGGCAGGGGTCATGGTGCATTGTTATGACAGAGGTAATGGAGCATTGTGATGAGAAGGGCATGGAACATTGGTCTGAAATGTTTCATGGATTATTGTGATGAGAGTGGGCATGGAGCATTGTGATGACAAGGGTACGGAACACTATGATACATGGGTCATGCAGGATTGTAATGACAAGGGCATGGAGCATTGCGATGAGAAGGGCATCGAGCATTGTGATGACAAGTGTCATGGAGCTTTGTGATGACAAGGGCATTGAGCAATGTTATGAGAGGGTTCATGGAGCATTGTGATGACAATGACATGGAGCATTGTGATGCCAAGGGTCATGGAGTTTTGTGATGACAAGTCATGGAGCATTTTGATGACAAGGGCATGGTGCATTGTGATGAGAAGTGCAGGGAGCATTTTGATGACCGGGCCATGCAGCAATTTGATGAAAAGTGTAATGGAATATTTTGATGGCAGGTGTTATAGAACATTGTGATGTCAGGGGTATTGGAGCTTTGGGATGAAAAGGATCATGGAGCATTTTGATGACAGGGGTTATGGAACATTGTGATGTCAGGGGTCATGGAACATTGTGATGATAAGGGGATGTAGCAGTGTGATGACAGGGTCATGGAACATTGTGATTATAGGGGTGAGGGTGTATTGTGATGGCTAGTCATGGAACACTGTGATATCTCTGGTGAGAGAGCATTTTGATGAGAAGTGCATGGACCATTGTGATTACAAGGTTTATGAAGCATTGCAATGACAAGGTTGTGGACCGTTGTGATGAAATGCGCGTGGCACATTGTGAAGACAATGGTCATGGAGCATTGTTCTGACAAAGACATGGAGCATTGTGATGACAAGGGTCACTGTGAATTGTGATGAAAAGTTCATGGAGCATTGTGGTTACAAAGGTCACAGAACCTTGTGAGGACACGGGCATGGATCATTGTGATGACAAACGTTATGAAGCATTGTGATGACTGGAGTCACGGAGCATTGTGATGACAGGGGTCATGGAGCATTGTGATGACATGTGTCATGGAGCATTGTGCTGACAAGCGCATGGAGCATTGTGATGACAAGGGTCATGGAGCATTGTGCTGAGAAAGGCATAGAGCATTGTGATGACAAGGGTCAAAGAGCATTGTGAAGAAAAGTTCATGGATCATTTTGGTTAAAAAGCTCACAGAGAGTGATGATGACGAGGGCATGGCCCATTGTGGTGACAAAGGTCATGAAGCATTGTGATGACTGGAGTCACAGAGCATTGTGATGGCAGGGGTCATGGAGCATTGTGATAACAAGGGCATGGAGCATTGTGATGACCAGGGCAAGGAGCAGTGGTCTAATAAGTTTCATGGATTATTGCGATGACAGTTGGAATGGCGCATTGTGATGACAAGGGCATGGAGCATTGTGATGGCCAGGTCATGCAGTATTGTGAAGACAGGTGTCAGGGAGCATTGTGATGACATATGTAATGGCCCATTGTGATGACAATGGCATGGAGCATTGGGATGCCAAGTGTCATGGAGGATTCTGATGGCAAAGGTAATGGAGCATTGTGATGACAATGGCTTGGAGCATTGTGATGACAAGGGTCAGGGAGCATTGTGCTGACAAGTGCATGGAGAAATGTGATGACAAGGGTCATGGAGCATTCTGATGACAAGCTTGTGGAGTATTTTGATGACAATGGCATGGAGCATTGTGATGAAAACGGCATGGGGCATTCTGATGAAAAAGGCATGGAGCCTTTTCCTGACAGGGTTCAAGGAGCATACTGGTGACAAGTGTCAGGGAGCCTTGTGATGACAAGTGTATTGAGAATTGTGATGACAAAGGTCATGGAGCAATGTGATGAAAAGAGCATGGAGTATTGTGATGACAAGCATCATGGAGCGTTGTGAAGACAAGTGTTATGGAACATTGTGATCACAAGGGTTTGGAGCATTGTGATGACAGAGGTCATGGATCATTTTGATTTCAAGGAGCATGGAGCATTGTGAGGACAAGGGCATGAAGCAATGTGATCCCAAGGTTCATGGAGGATTGTGATGACAATGGAAATGGAGTATTGTGATGACAAGCGCATAGAGCATTGTAATGACAAGGTCATGTAGCATTTTGCTGACAAAGGCATGGAGCATTGTGATGACATGTGTCATGGCTCACTGTGATGACAAGTGTCACGGATAATTGTGAATACAGGGGTCATGGAGCACTGGGATGACAAGGGCATGGATCATTGTGAGGACAAGGGTCATGGAGCACTGGGCTGAAAATGTTCATGGAGTGTTGTGATGACAGGGGTCATGGAGCATTGTGATGACTAGTGAATGGAGCATTGTGATGACAAGTGTCCCGGATCATTGTGTTGTCAGGTGTCATGGAGTGTTGTGATGACAGTGGTCATGGAGCATTGTGATGATATTGGCCATGGAGCATTGTGATGAATAGGTCTTGGAGCATTGGGCTGAAAATATTCATGGATTATTGTGATGACAGGGGTCATGGAGCATTGTGATGAGAAGGGAATGGAGCATGGTGATGACAAGGTCCAGGAGCATTGTGATGAGAAGACCATGGAGACTTCTCATGACAAGTCTCATGGAGCATTCTGATGAAAAGGGGCATGGAGCATTGTGATTACAGGGGTCTTGGAGCATTGTGATGACTAGGGCATGGAACACTGTGATACATGTGTCATGGGTCATGGAGGATTGTGATGACAAGTCATGGAGCATTGTGATGACAAGGGCATGGAGCATTGTGATGCCAAGGGTCATGGATCTTTGTGATGACAAAGGTCATGGAGCATTTTGATGGCAAGGGCGTTGTGCATTGTGATGAGAAAGGCAGGGAACATTCTGATGACAGGGTCTTTGAGCAATTTGATGAAAAGTGTCATGGAACATTTTGATGACAGGTGTTATGGAACACTGTGATGTCAGGGGTCATCGAACATTGTGATGATAAGTGCATATAGCATTGTGATGACAGGAGTGACGGAGTATTGTGACAAATAGTGATGTAGCATTGTGATATCAGTGGTGAGAGAGCATTTTGATGAGAAGTGCATGGAGCATTGTGATGACAAATTTTATGGAGCATTGTGATGACAAGATTGTGGAGCACTGTGATGACAAGCACATGGTGCATTGTGATGACATGTGTCATGGAGCATTGTGCTGCCAAGCGCATGGAGCATTGTGATGACAAGGGTCAAAGAGCATTGTGATGAAAAGTTCATGGAGCATTGTGGTTAAAAAGGTCACAGAGACTGTTGATGACCAGGGCATGGACCATTGTGATGACAAAGGTCATGAAGCATTGTGATGACTGGAGTCACAGAGCATTGTGATGGCAGGGGTCATGGAGCATTGTGATAACAAGGGCATGGAGCATTGTGATGACAAGGGCATGGAACATTGGTCTAATAAGTTTCATGGATTATTGTGATGACAGTTAGAATGGCGCATTGTGATGACAACGGCATGGAGCATTGTGATGACCAGGCCATGCAGTATTGTGAAGACAGGTGTCAGGGAGCATTGTGATGACATATGTAATGGCCCATTGTGATGACAATGGCATGGAGCATAGTGATGCCAAGTGTCATGGAGGATTCTGATGACAAAAGTAATGGAGCATTGTGATGACAATGGCTTGGAGCATTGTGATGACAAGGGTCAGGGAGCACTGTGCTGACAAGTGCGTGGAGAATTGTAATGACAAGTGTCATGGAGCATTCTGATGACAAGCTTGTGGAGTATTTTGATGACAATGGCATGGATCATTTTGATGAAAACGGCATGGGGCATTGTGATGAAAAAGGCATGGAGCCTTTTCGTGACAGGGTTCAAGGAGCATTCTGATGACAAGTGTCAGGGAGCATTGTGATGACAAGTGTATTGAGAATTGTGATGACAAAGGTCATGGAGCATTGTGATGAAAAGAGCATGGAGTATAGTGATGACAGGCATCATGGAGCGTTGTGATGACAAGTGTTATGGAACTTTGTGATCAGAAGGGTTTGGATTATTGTGATGACAGAGGTCATGGATCATTTTGATTTCAAGGAGCAGGGAGCATTGTGATGACAAGGGCATGAAGCAATGTGATCCCAAGGTTCATGGAGGATTGTGATGACAATGGAAATGGAGTATTTTGATGACAAGCGCATAGAGCATTGTAATGGAAAGGTCATGTAGCATTTTGCTGACAAAGGCATGGAGCATTGTGATGACATGTGTCATGGAGCACTGTGATGCCAAGCGTCACGGAGCATTGTGAATACAGGGGTCATGGAGCATTGGGATGACAAGGGCATGGATCATTGTGATGACAAGGGTCATGGAGCACTGGGCGGAAAATGTTCATGGAGTGTTGTGATGACAGGGGTCATGGAGCATTGTGATGACTAGGGAATGGAGCATTGTGATGACAAGAGTCCCAGATCATTTTGTTGTCAGTTGTCATGGAGTGTTGTGATAACAGTGGTCATGGAGCATTGTGAAGATATTGGCCATGGAGCATTGTGGTGAGTAGGTCGTGGAGCATTGGGCTGAAAATGTTTATGGACTACTGTGATGACAGGGGTCATGGAGCATTGTGATGACAAGGGAATGGAGCATGGTGATGACAAGGTCCTGGAGCATTGTGAGGAGAAGACCATGGAGACTTGTGATGACAAGTCTCATGGAGCATTCTGATGAAAAGGGGGATGGAGCATTGTGATTACAGGGGTCTTGGAGCATTGTGATGACAAGGGCATGGATTATTGTGATGACAAAGGCATGGAGCCTTGTCATGACAGGGTTCAAGGAGCATACTGACGACAAGTGTCAGGGAGCCTTGTGATGACAAGTGTATTGAGCATTGTGATGACAAAGATCATGGAGCATTGTGAAGAGAAGACCATGGATAAGTGTGATGATGAGCGTCATGGGGTGTTGTGATGATAAGTGTTATGGAACATTGTGATCACAATTGTTTGGAGCATTATGATGACAGAGTTCATGGAGAATATTGATTTCATTGTGATGACAGTAACCTGAAGCATTACGATGATGGGCATGGTGCATTGTGATGGCAGGGTTCATGGAGCATTGAGATGAAAAGGGGCATGGAGCATTGTGTTTACAAAGGTCTTGGAGCATTGTGATGACAAGGGCATGGAGCATTGTGATGAGAAGGCCATGGAACTTTCTGATGACGAGCGTCATGGAGCTTTGTGATGACAAGGGCAAGGAGCATTGTGATTACAGGGGCCTTCAGCATTGTGATGACAAGTGTCATGGAACCTTGTGATGACTAGTCCGTGGAACATTGTGATGGCAGGGGTCATGGTGCATTGTTATGACAGAGGTAATGGAGCATTGTGATGAGAAGGGCATGGAACATTGGTCTGAAATGTTTCATGGATTATTGTGATGAGAGTGGGCATGGAGCATTGTGATGACAAGGGTACGGAACACTATGATACATGGGTCATGCAGGATTGTAATGACAAGGGCATGGAGCATTGCGATGAGAAGGGCATCGAGCATTGTGATGACAAGTGTCATGGAGCTTTGTGATGACAAGGGCATTGAGCAATGTTATGAGAGGGTTCATGGAGCATTGTGATGACAATGACATGGAGCATTGTGATGCCAAGGGTCATGGAGTTTTGTGATGACAAGTCATGGAGCATTTTGATGACAAGGGCATGGTGCATTGTGATGAGAAGTGCAGGGAGCATTTTGATGACCGGGCCATGCAGCAATTTGATGAAAAGTGTAATGGAATATTTTGATGGCAGGTGTTATAGAACATTGTGATGTCAGGGGTATTGGAGCTTTGGGATGAAAAGGATCATGGAGCATTTTGATGACAGGGGTTATGGAACATTGTGATGTCAGGGGTCATGGAACATTGTGATGATAAGGGGATGTAGCAGTGTGATGACAGGGTCATGGAACATTGTGATTATAGGGGTGAGGGTGTATTGTGATGGCTAGTCATGGAACACTGTGATATCTCTGGTGAGAGAGCATTTTGATGAGAAGTGCATGGACCATTGTGATTACAAGGTTTATGAAGCATTGCAATGACAAGGTTGTGGACCGTTGTGATGAAATGCGCGTGGCACATTGTGAAGACAATGGTCATGGAGCATTGTTCTGACAAAGACATGGAGCATTGTGATGACAAGGGTCACTGTGAATTGTGATGAAAAGTTCATGGAGCATTGTGGTTACAAAGGTCACAGAACCTTGTGAGGACACGGGCATGGATCATTGTGATGACAAACGTTATGAAGCATTGTGATGACTGGAGTCACGGAGCATTGTGATGACAGGGGTCATGGAGCATTGTGATGACATGTGTCATGGAGCATTGTGCTGACAAGCGCATGGAGCATTGTGATGACAAGGGTCATGGAGCATTGTGCTGAGAAAGGCATAGAGCATTGTGATGACAAGGGTCAAAGAGCATTGTGAAGAAAAGTTCATGGATCATTTTGGTTAAAAAGCTCACAGAGAGTGATGATGACGAGGGCATGGCCCATTGTGGTGACAAAGGTCATGAAGCATTGTGATGACTGGAGTCACAGAGCATTGTGATGGCAGGGGTCATGGAGCATTGTGATAACAAGGGCATGGAGCATTGTGATGACCAGGGCAAGGAGCAGTGGTCTAATAAGTTTCATGGATTATTGCGATGACAGTTGGAATGGCGCATTGTGATGACAAGGGCATGGAGCATTGTGATGGCCAGGTCATGCAGTATTGTGAAGACAGGTGTCAGGGAGCATTGTGATGACATATGTAATGGCCCATTGTGATGACAATGGCATGGAGCATTGGGATGCCAAGTGTCATGGAGGATTCTGATGGCAAAGGTAATGGAGCATTGTGATGACAATGACTTGGAGCATTGTGATGACAAGGGTCAGGGAGCATTGTGCTGACAAGTGCATGGAGAAATGTGATGACAAGGGTCATGGAGCATTCTGATGACAAGCTTGTGGAGTATTTTGATGACAATGGCATGGAGCATTGTGATGAAAACGGCATGGGGCATTCTGATGAAAAAGGCATGGAGCCTTTTCCTGACAGGGTTCAAGGAGCATACTGGTGACAAGTGTCAGGGAGCCTTGTGATGACAAGTGTATTGAGAATTGTGATGACAAAGGTCATGGAGCAATGTGATGAAAAGAGCATGGAGTATTGTGATGACAAGCATCATGGAGCGTTGTGAAGACAAGTGTTATGGAACATTGTGATCACAAGGGTTTGGAGCATTGTGATGACAGAGGTCATGGATCATTTTGATTTCAAGGAGCATGGAGCATTGTGAGGACAAGGGCATGAAGCAATGTGATCCCAAGGTTCATGGAGGATTGTGATGACAATGGAAATGGAGTATTGTGATGACAAGCGCATAGAGCATTGTAATGACAAGGTCATGTAGCATTTTGCTGACAAAGGCATGGAGCATTGTGATGACATGTGTCATGGCTCACTGTGATGACAAGTGTCACGGATAATTGTGAATACAGGGGTCATGGAGCACTGGGATGACAAGGGCATGGATCATTGTGAGGACAAGGGTCATGGAGCACTGGGCTGAAAATGTTCATGGAGTGTTGTGATGACAGGGGTCATGGAGCATTGTGATGACTAGTGAATGGAGCATTGTGATGACAAGTGTCCCGGATCATTGTGTTGTCAGGTGTCATGGAGTGTTGTGATGACAGTGGTCATGGAGCATTGTGATGATATTGGCCATGGAGCATTGTGATGAATAGGTCTTGGAGCATTGGGCTGAAAATATTCATGGATTATTGTGATGACAGGGGTCATGGAGCATTGTGATGAGAAGGGAATGGAGCATGGTGATGACAAGGTCCAGGAGCATTGTGATGAGAAGACCATGGAGACTTCTCATGACAAGTCTCATGGAGCATTCTGATGAAAAGGGGCATGGAGCATTGTGATTACAGGGGTCTTGGAGCATTGTGATGACTAGGGCATGGAACACTGTGATACATGTGTCATGGGTCATGGAGGATTGTGATGACAAGTCATGGAGCATTGTGATGACAAGGGCATGGAGCATTGTGATGCCAAGGGTCATGGATCTTTGTGATGACAAAGGTCATGGAGCATTTTGATGGCAAGGGCGTTGTGCATTGTGATGAGAAAGGCAGGGAACATTCTGATGACAGGGTCTTTGAGCAATTTGATGAAAAGTGTCATGGAACATTTTGATGACAGGTGTTATGGAACACTGTGATGTCAGGGGTCATCGAACATTGTGATGATAAGTGCATATAGCATTGTGATGACAGGAGTGACGGAGTATTGTGACAAATAGTGATGTAGCATTGTGATATCAGTGGTGAGAGAGCATTTTGATGAGAAGTGCATGGAGCATTGTGATGACAAATTTTATGGAGCATTGTGATGACAAGATTGTGGAGCACTGTGATGACAAGCACATGGTGCATTGTGATGACATGTGTCATGGAGCATTGTGCTGCCAAGCGCATGGAGCATTGTGATGACAAGGGTCAAAGAGCATTGTGATGAAAAGTTCATGGAGCATTGTGGTTAAAAAGGTCACAGAGACTGTTGATGACCAGGGCATGGACCATTGTGATGACAAAGGTCATGAAGCATTGTGATGACTGGAGTCACAGAGCATTGTGATGGCAGGGGTCATGGAGCATTGTGATAACAAGGGCATGGAGCATTGTGATGACAAGGGCATGGAACATTGGTCTAATAAGTTTCATGGATTATTGTGATGACAGTTAGAATGGCGCATTGTGATGACAACGGCATGGAGCATTGTGATGACCAGGCCATGCAGTATTGTGAAGACAGGTGTCAGGGAGCATTGTGATGACATATGTAATGGCCCATTGTGATGACAATGGCATGGAGCATAGTGATGCCAAGTGTCATGGAGGATTCTGATGACAAAAGTAATGGAGCATTGTGATGACAATGGCTTGGAGCATTGTGATGACAAGGGTCAGGGAGCACTGTGCTGACAAGTGCGTGGAGAATTGTAATGACAAGTGTCATGGAGCATTCTGATGACAAGCTTGTGGAGTATTTTGATGACAATGGCATGGATCATTTTGATGAAAACGGCATGGGGCATTGTGATGAAAAAGGCATGGAGCCTTTTCGTGACAGGGTTCAAGGAGCATTCTGATGACAAGTGTCAGGGAGCATTGTGATGACAAGTGTATTGAGAATTGTGATGACAAAGGTCATGGAGCATTGTGATGAAAAGAGCATGGAGTATAGTGATGACAGGCATCATGGAGCGTTGTGATGACAAGTGTTATGGAACTTTGTGATCAGAAGGGTTTGGATTATTGTGATGACAGAGGTCATGGATCATTTTGATTTCAAGGAGCAGGGAGCATTGTGATGACAAGGGCATGAAGCAATGTGATCCCAAGGTTCATGGAGGATTGTGATGACAATGGAAATGGAGTATTTTGATGACAAGCACATAGAGCATTGTAATGGAAAGGTCATGTAGCATTTTGCTGACAAAGGCATGGAGCATTGTGATGACATGTGTCATGGAGCACTGTGATGCCAAGTGTCACGGAGCATTGTGAATACAGGGGTCATGGAGCATTGGGATGACAAGGGCATGGATCATTGTGATGACAAGGGTCATGGAGCACTGGGCGGAAAATGTTCATGGAGTGTTGTGATGACAGGGATCATGGAGCATTGTGATGACTAGGGAATGGAGCATTGTGATGACAAGAGTCCCAGATCATTTTGTTGTCAGTTGTCATGGAGTGTTGTGATAACAGTGGTCATGGAGCATTGTGAAGATATTGGCCATGGAGCATTGTGGTGAGTAGGTCGTGGAGCATTGGGCTGAAAATGTTTATGGACTACTGTGATGACAGGGGTCATGGAGCATTGTGATGACAAGGGAATGGAGCATGGTGATGACAAGGTCCTGGAGCATTGTGAGGAGAAGACCATGGAGACTTGTGATGACAAGTCTCATGGAGCATTCTGATGAAAAGGGGGATGGAGCATTGTGATTACAGGGGTCTTGGAGCATTGTGATGACAATGGCATGGATTATTGTGATGACAAAGGCATGGAGCCTTGTCATGACAGGGTTCAAGGAGCATACTGACGACAAGTGTCAGGGAGCCTTGTGATGACAAGTGTATTGAGCATTGTGATGACAAAGATCATGGAGCATTGTGAAGAGAAGACCATGGATAAGTGTGATGATGAGCGTCATGGGGTGTTGTGATGATAAGTGTTATGGAACATTGTGATCACAATTGTTTGGAGCATTATGATGACAGAGTTCATGGAGAATATTGATTTCATTGTGATGACAGTAACCTGAAGCATTACGATGATGGGCATGGTGCATTGTGATGGCAGGGTTCATGGAGCATTGAGATGAAAAGGGGCATGGAGCATTGTGTTTACAAAGGTCTTGGAGCATTGTGATGACAAGGGCATGGAGCATTGTGATGAGAAGGCCATGGAACTTTCTGATGACGAGCGTCATGGAGCTTTGTGATGACAAGGGCAAGGAGCATTGTGATTACAGGGGCCTTCAGCATTGTGATGACAAGTGTCATGGAACCTTGTGATGACTAGTCCGTGGAACATTGTGATGGCAGGGGTCATGGTGCATTGTTATGACAGAGGTAATGGAGCATTGTGATGAGAAGGGCATGGAACATTGGTCTGAAATGTTTCATGGATTATTGTGATGAGAGTGGGCATGGAGCATTGTGATGACAAGGGTACGGAACACTATGATACATGGGTCATGCAGGATTGTAATGACAAGGGCATGGAGCATTGCGATGAGAAGGGCATCGAGCATTGTGATGACAAGTGTCATGGAGCTTTGTGATGACAAGGGCATTGAGCAATGTTATGAGAGGGTTCATGGAGCATTGTGATGACAATGACATGGAGCATTGTGATGCCAAGGGTCATGGAGTTTTGTGATGACAAGTCATGGAGCATTTTGATGACAAGGGCATGGTGCATTGTGATGAGAAGTGCAGGGAGCATTTTGATGACCGGGCCATGCAGCAATTTGATGAAAAGTGTAATGGAATATTTTGATGGCAGGTGTTATAGAACATTGTGATGTCAGGGGTATTGGAGCTTTGGGATGAAAAGGATCATGGAGCATTTTGATGACAGGGGTTATGGAACATTGTGATGTCAGGGGTCATGGAACATTGTGATGATAAGGGGATGTAGCAGTGTGATGACAGGGTCATGGAACATTGTGATTATAGGGGTGAGGGTGTATTGTGATGGCTAGTCATGGAACACTGTGATATCTCTGGTGAGAGAGCATTTTGATGAGAAGTGCATGGACCATTGTGATTACAAGGTTTATGAAGCATTGCAATGACAAGGTTGTGGACCGTTGTGATGAAATGCGCGTGGCACATTGTGAAGACAATGGTCATGGAGCATTGTTCTGACAAAGACATGGAGCATTGTGATGACAAGGGTCACTGTGAATTGTGATGAAAAGTTCATGGAGCATTGTGGTTACAAAGGTCACAGAACCTTGTGAGGACACGGGCATGGATCATTGTGATGACAAACGTTATGAAGCATTGTGATGACTGGAGTCACGGAGCATTGTGATGACAGGGGTCATGGAGCATTGTGATGACATGTGTCATGGAGCATTGTGCTGACAAGCGCATGGAGCATTGTGATGACAAGGGTCATGGAGCATTGTGCTGAGAAAGGCATAGAGCATTGTGATGACAAGGGTCAAAGAGCATTGTGAAGAAAAGTTCATGGATCATTTTGGTTAAAAAGCTCACAGAGAGTGATGATGACGAGGGCATGGCCCATTGTGGTGACAAAGGTCATGAAGCATTGTGATGACTGGAGTCACAGAGCATTGTGATGGCAGGGGTCATGGAGCATTGTGATAACAAGGGCATGGAGCATTGTGATGACCAGGGCAAGGAGCAGTGGTCTAATAAGTTTCATGGATTATTGCGATGACAGTTGGAATGGCGCATTGTGATGACAAGGGCATGGAGCATTGTGATGGCCAGGTCATGCAGTATTGTGAAGACAGGTGTCAGGGAGCATTGTGATGACATATGTAATGGCCCATTGTGATGACAATGGCATGGAGCATTGGGATGCCAAGTGTCATGGAGGATTCTGATGGCAAAGGTAATGGAGCATTGTGATGACAATGGCTTGGAGCATTGTGATGACAAGGGTCAGGGAGCATTGTGCTGACAAGTGCATGGAGAAATGTGATGACAAGGGTCATGGAGCATTCTGATGACAAGCTTGTGGAGTATTTTGATGACAATGGCATGGAGCATTGTGATGAAAACGGCATGGGGCATTCTGATGAAAAAGGCATGGAGCCTTTTCCTGACAGGGTTCAAGGAGCATACTGGTGACAAGTGTCAGGGAGCCTTGTGATGACAAGTGTATTGAGAATTGTGATGACAAAGGTCATGGAGCAATGTGATGAAAAGAGCATGGAGTATTGTGATGACAAGCATCATGGAGCGTTGTGAAGACAAGTGTTATGGAACATTGTGATCACAAGGGTTTGGAGCATTGTGATGACAGAGGTCATGGATCATTTTGATTTCAAGGAGCATGGAGCATTGTGAGGACAAGGGCATGAAGCAATGTGATCCCAAGGTTCATGGAGGATTGTGATGACAATGGAAATGGAGTATTGTGATGACAAGCGCATAGAGCATTGTAATGACAAGGTCATGTAGCATTTTGCTGACAAAGGCATGGAGCATTGTGATGACATGTGTCATGGCTCACTGTGATGACAAGTGTCACGGATAATTGTGAATACAGGGGTCATGGAGCACTGGGATGACAAGGGCATGGATCATTGTGAGGACAAGGGTCATGGAGCACTGGGCTGAAAATGTTCATGGAGTGTTGTGATGACAGGGGTCATGGAGCATTGTGATGACTAGTGAATGGAGCATTGTGATGACAAGTGTCCCGGATCATTGTGTTGTCAGGTGTCATGGAGTGTTGTGATGACAGTGGTCATGGAGCATTGTGATGATATTGGCCATGGAGCATTGTGATGAATAGGTCTTGGAGCATTGGGCTGAAAATATTCATGGATTATTGTGATGACAGGGGTCATGGAGCATTGTGATGAGAAGGGAATGGAGCATGGTGATGACAAGGTCCAGGAGCATTGTGATGAGAAGACCATGGAGACTTCTCATGACAAGTCTCATGGAGCATTCTGATGAAAAGGGGCATGGAGCATTGTGATTACAGGGGTCTTGGAGCATTGTGATGACTAGGGCATGGAACACTGTGATACATGTGTCATGGGTCATGGAGGATTGTGATGACAAGTCATGGAGCATTGTGATGACAAGGGCATGGAGCATTGTGATGCCAAGGGTCATGGATCTTTGTGATGACAAAGGTCATGGAGCATTTTGATGGCAAGGGCGTTGTGCATTGTGATGAGAAAGGCAGGGAACATTCTGATGACAGGGTCTTTGAGCAATTTGATGAAAAGTGTCATGGAACATTTTGATGACAGGTGTTATGGAACACTGTGATGTCAGGGGTCATCGAACATTGTGATGATAAGTGCATATAGCATTGTGATGACAGGAGTGACGGAGTATTGTGACAAATAGTGATGTAGCATTGTGATATCAGTGGTGAGAGAGCATTTTGATGAGAAGTGCATGGAGCATTGTGATGACAAATTTTATGGAGCATTGTGATGACAAGATTGTGGAGCACTGTGATGACAAGCACATGGTGCATTGTGATGACATGTGTCATGGAGCATTGTGCTGCCAAGCGCATGGAGCATTGTGATGACAAGGGTCAAAGAGCATTGTGATGAAAAGTTCATGGAGCATTGTGGTTAAAAAGGTCACAGAGACTGTTGATGACCAGGGCATGGACCATTGTGATGACAAAGGTCATGAAGCATTGTGATGACTGGAGTCACAGAGCATTGTGATGGCAGGGGTCATGGAGCATTGTGATAACAAGGGCATGGAGCATTGTGATGACAAGGGCATGGAACATTGGTCTAATAAGTTTCATGGATTATTGTGATGACAGTTAGAATGGCGCATTGTGATGACAACGGCATGGAGCATTGTGATGACCAGGCCATGCAGTATTGTGAAGACAGGTGTCAGGGAGCATTGTGATGACATATGTAATGGCCCATTGTGATGACAATGGCATGGAGCATAGTGATGCCAAGTGTCATGGAGGATTCTGATGACAAAAGTAATGGAGCATTGTGATGACAATGGCTTGGAGCATTGTGATGACAAGGGTCAGGGAGCACTGTGCTGACAAGTGCGTGGAGAATTGTAATGACAAGTGTCATGGAGCATTCTGATGACAAGCTTGTGGAGTATTTTGATGACAATGGCATGGATCATTTTGATGAAAACGGCATGGGGCATTGTGATGAAAAAGGCATGGAGCCTTTTCGTGACAGGGTTCAAGGAGCATTCTGATGACAAGTGTCAGGGAGCATTGTGATGACAAGTGTATTGAGAATTGTGATGACAAAGGTCATGGAGCATTGTGATGAAAAGAGCATGGAGTATAGTGATGACAGGCATCATGGAGCGTTGTGATGACAAGTGTTATGGAACTTTGTGATCAGAAGGGTTTGGATTATTGTGATGACAGAGGTCATGGATCATTTTGATTTCAAGGAGCAGGGAGCATTGTGATGACAAGGGCATGAAGCAATGTGATCCCAAGGTTCATGGAGGATTGTGATGACAATGGAAATGGAGTATTTTGATGACAAGCGCATAGAGCATTGTAATGGAAAGGTCATGTAGCATTTTGCTGACAAAGGCATGGAGCATTGTGATGACATGTGTCATGGAGCACTGTGATGCCAAGCGTCACGGAGCATTGTGAATACAGGGGTCATGGAGCATTGGGATGACAAGGGCATGGATCATTGTGATGACAAGGGTCATGGAGCACTGGGCGGAAAATGTTCATGGAGTGTTGTGATGACAGGGGTCATGGAGCATTGTGATGACTAGGGAATGGAGCATTGTGATGACAAGAGTCCCAGATCATTTTGTTGTCAGTTGTCATGGAGTGTTGTGATAACAGTGGTCATGGAGCATTGTGAAGATATTGGCCATGGAGCATTGTGGTGAGTAGGTCGTGGAGCATTGGGCTGAAAATGTTTATGGACTACTGTGATGACAGGGGTCATGGAGCATTGTGATGACAAGGGAATGGAGCATGGTGATGACAAGGTCCTGGAGCATTGTGAGGAGAAGACCATGGAGACTTGTGATGACAAGTCTCATGGAGCATTCTGATGAAAAGGGGGATGGAGCATTGTGATTACAGGGGTCTTGGAGCATTGTGATGACAAGGGCATGGATTATTGTGATGACAAAGGCATGGAGCCTTGTCATGACAGGGTTCAAGGAGCATACTGACGACAAGTGTCAGGGAGCCTTGTGATGACAAGTGTATTGAGCATTGTGATGACAAAGATCATGGAGCATTGTGAAGAGAAGACCATGGATAAGTGTGATGATGAGCGTCATGGGGTGTTGTGATGATAAGTGTTATGGAACATTGTGATCACAATTGTTTGGAGCATTATGATGACAGAGTTCATGGAGAATATTGATTTCATTGTGATGACAGTAACCTGAAGCATTACGATGATGGGCATGGTGCATTGTGATGGCAGGGTTCATGGAGCATTGAGATGAAAAGGGGCATGGAGCATTGTGTTTACAAAGGTCTTGGAGCATTGTGATGACAAGGGCATGGAGCATTGTGATGAGAAGGCCATGGAACTTTCTGATGACGAGCGTCATGGAGCTTTGTGATGACAAGGGCAAGGAGCATTGTGATTACAGGGGCCTTCAGCATTGTGATGACAAGTGTCATGGAACCTTGTGATGACTAGTCCGTGGAACATTGTGATGGCAGGGGTCATGGTGCATTGTTATGACAGAGGTAATGGAGCATTGTGATGAGAAGGGCATGGAACATTGGTCTGAAATGTTTCATGGATTATTGTGATGAGAGTGGGCATGGAGCATTGTGATGACAAGGGTACGGAACACTATGATACATGGGTCATGCAGGATTGTAATGACAAGGGCATGGAGCATTGCGATGAGAAGGGCATCGAGCATTGTGATGACAAGTGTCATGGAGCTTTGTGATGACAAGGGCATTGAGCAATGTTATGAGAGGGTTCATGGAGCATTGTGATGACAATGACATGGAGCATTGTGATGCCAAGGGTCATGGAGTTTTGTGATGACAAGTCATGGAGCATTTTGATGACAAGGGCATGGTGCATTGTGATGAGAAGTGCAGGGAGCATTTTGATGACCGGGCCATGCAGCAATTTGATGAAAAGTGTAATGGAATATTTTGATGGCAGGTGTTATAGAACATTGTGATGTCAGGGGTATTGGAGCTTTGGGATGAAAAGGATCATGGAGCATTTTGATGACAGGGGTTATGGAACATTGTGATGTCAGGGGTCATGGAACATTGTGATGATAAGGGGATGTAGCAGTGTGATGACAGGGTCATGGAACATTGTGATTATAGGGGTGAGGGTGTATTGTGATGGCTAGTCATGGAACACTGTGATATCTCTGGTGAGAGAGCATTTTGATGAGAAGTGCATGGACCATTGTGATTACAAGGTTTATGAAGCATTGCAATGACAAGGTTGTGGACCGTTGTGATGAAATGCGCGTGGCACATTGTGAAGACAATGGTCATGGAGCATTGTTCTGACAAAGACATGGAGCATTGTGATGACAAGGGTCACTGTGAATTGTGATGAAAAGTTCATGGAGCATTGTGGTTACAAAGGTCACAGAACCTTGTGAGGACACGGGCATGGATCATTGTGATGACAAACGTTATGAAGCATTGTGATGACTGGAGTCACGGAGCATTGTGATGACAGGGGTCATGGAGCATTGTGATGACATGTGTCATGGAGCATTGTGCTGACAAGCGCATGGAGCATTGTGATGACAAGGGTCATGGAGCATTGTGCTGAGAAAGGCATAGAGCATTGTGATGACAAGGGTCAAAGAGCATTGTGAAGAAAAGTTCATGGATCATTTTGGTTAAAAAGCTCACAGAGAGTGATGATGACGAGGGCATGGCCCATTGTGGTGACAAAGGTCATGAAGCATTGTGATGACTGGAGTCACAGAGCATTGTGATGGCAGGGGTCATGGAGCATTGTGATAACAAGGGCATGGAGCATTGTGATGACCAGGGCAAGGAGCAGTGGTCTAATAAGTTTCATGGATTATTGCGATGACAGTTGGAATGGCGCATTGTGATGACAAGGGCATGGAGCATTGTGATGGCCAGGTCATGCAGTATTGTGAAGACAGGTGTCAGGGAGCATTGTGATGACATATGTAATGGCCCATTGTGATGACAATGGCATGGAGCATTGGGATGCCAAGTGTCATGGAGGATTCTGATGGCAAAGGTAATGGAGCATTGTGATGACAATGGCTTGGAGCATTGTGATGACAAGGTTCAGGGAGCATTGTGCTGACAAGTGCATGGAGAAATGTGATGACAAGGGTCATGGAGCATTCTGATGACAAGCTTGTGGAGTATTTTGATGACAATGGCATGGAGCATTGTGATGAAAACGGCATGGGGCATTCTGATGAAAAAGGCATGGAGCCTTTTCCTGACAGGGTTCAAGGAGCATACTGGTGACAAGTGTCAGGGAGTCTTGTGATGACAAGTGTATTGAGAATTGTGATGACAAAAGTCATGGAGCAATGTGATGAAAAGAGCATGGAGGGCCTCCCTGGTGGCACAGTGGTTGAGAGTCCGCCTGCCGATGCAGGGGATACGGGTTCGTTCCCCGGTCTGGGAGGATACCATATGCCGCGGAGCGGCTGGGCCCATGAGCCATGGCCGCTGGGACTGCGCATCCGGAGCCTGTGCTCCGCAACGGGAGAGGCCACAACAGTGAGAGGCCCGCATACCGCAAAAAAAAAAAAAAAAAAAAAAAAAAGGGCATGGAGTATTGTGATGACAAGCATCATGGAGCGTTGTGAAGACAAGTGTTATGGAACATTGTGATCACAAGGGTTTGGAGCATTGTGATGACAGAGGTCATGGATCATTTTGATTTCAAGGAGCATGGAGCATTGTGAGGACAAGGGCATGAAGCAATGTGATCCCAAGGTTCATGGAGGATTGTGATGACAATGGAAATGGAGTATTGTGATGACAAGCGCATAGAGCATTGTAATGACAAGGTCATGTAGCATTTTGCTGACAAAGGCATGGAGCATTGTGATGACATGTGTCATGGAGCACTGTGATGCCAAGCGTCACGGAGCATTGTGAATACAGGGGTCATGGAGCATTGGGATGACAAGGGCATGGATCATTGTGATGACAAGGGTCATGGAGCACTGGGCTGATAATGTTCATGGAGTGTTGTGATGACAGGTGTC
>NW_028293915.1:0-26896 GCF_964341445.2 Mesoplodon mirus | reverse complement strand
GTATAGTATGTCTAGAAAAAAGCATCAAGATTATTACAAGGGTGATGTGTGATCTTGGTTTCATGTACTCAAATGTGAAGAATCATACATAAATTGCAGTGGTCACCACACCCAAAACAGTAATGTTTCCATAGTAACGGGTCTACTCATAAAGAAACGGGTAATATGGAAGGAGAACAAAGAAACTAAAGTGAAAAATAGAAGTAACTGGCCCTGAATATATAATGAAAAGAAAAACACTAAGATAGGATATGTCAAGATGGTGTTTTATCTCAGGAAAATATTAGGAACTTGGAAGATTCTGGAGGATGAGAGTCATCTTCTGCTCCTTTTGAATCTTTCATAGTCTGAAACAAAGCCATGTACATAATAGGCACTCAAATACTTACTTGGGGGAAGGGAGAGGGGAGAGAGAGAAAGAAGGAGGAGGAGCAGCAGGAGGAGGGGAGGAGGGGGAGGAGGGGTGGAGAAGGAGGGGGAGGAGGGGAGGAGGGGAGGAGGGGAGGAGGGGGAGGAGGGGGAGGCGGGGGGAGAATGTGCAGATGAAAGGAGAAAAAAAGCGAGAATATCCAAGAAAACAAACAATTCTGTACCATCAGATCAATAGGCATCCAAATAATACAGCAAATATCAGTCATTACTCTTGCCACCAATTCTCAGACAGAATGACCAACTGTGAATGCTAAAGAAGAAAATGTCCTTATGAAAACATATGATTACAGGTGTCCATAAATGCCACTCATGTCACTCAAACTCTGGTTGTCACTGTGATGAGAAAGGCACGGCCTTAAGGTAAACTATTTTCCTAAGTTTGAGTTTAATTCATTCAGCCAGTTTTGAATTTTGAGAAGAGGAAAACATATGTTTCCTTTCCCAGTGGCATTTTTACCCTCAAGTAAGTCAAAAGTAACTATCCTGTCAAAAACTCAAGTAATAAAAAAATGCATGATTTTGAAGAGGCATATATTTAAACACACATGGATATTTTATAGCATGTTTGTAGGTATTTTGGTTTTTCAAATGTGAACTTTGGGGTTTGATTTCATTTTATGTTCTCTGTTCTAAGCTTATCTATCTTTAAGCTTCCAATAGCAATTAAAAATTAAATTGGCCATATTGGAGAGATTAATTTACTTGTGCTGCAGATTGAAACAGAAATAATTCAGACTATGTTTACAAAGCAGTTTGACTCTGTAAACCTCAATGCTTTATAAAAACATCATCTAGTGATAAGTTTGAAATCACTGTGTTGATTGCATAGAAACAAACTATGTGCTTCTGTGACTTGAATGTGCACACAAATCCCCTGGGATCTTATTAATATGCTGATTCTGATTTTGAAGGTCTGGAATAAGGCCAAGGGTTCACCACTTCAGACATCAGGTGACGTTAAACCTGATGGTCAGCAGGTCACATTTTGAATAGCAAGGTTTTAGAGAACTAGAATTTTTCATTAAATATTTCCCTTTTTTCTTCCCAGTTTTTGACTGATTCATTTAGAATTTTAACCTTTATAATAGCTAACTGTTCCCTTTACGTTCCTTAGTACATAAAAAGGATTGCACACTTGGAATTTCCCTTAGAAATCTATAAGAATTGCTCACCCCAAAAGGTTGATTTTGTTTGTTTCTCTGTTTTTTAGAGATAGAGAGCCCTGATTATTTTAAGTCCAACTCTTGCGACAAATTTTGCAGTATTTACGAAATGTGCTGTTGTGAAAATCTAAAAAATAGTCATAGATTCAGAAGATATCTCCAGACCTGACCAACAGTAACGTTTTTGGCAACACATGGAGGAACAGGAAGCTGTAATGAGTTTCTTTCAGCCCAAAAAGCAGCCACAAACTATATTTCACCTGTTAGTGGAACAACAGAATCAATGTGCTCCATATGAGCCAGCAAAAAAGACACCATTAAAATGCTACTGGAACCCATGAATTGAAAAATGGTACAGACTAAGAGTGTAATGATACAAGCAGGACACAAAGGGGAAGCCAGGAAATCTTAAGGGAGAGCTTCCATGGTCTCGACTCTATTGAAAAAGGACACACGTACACATGGAAACAGTCTCTCATGATTTTGTATTTCTAGTTTTAAATTTATTCTAATAAAGAGCAGGAAAACCCACCTCAAGAGATTCTGACAATATATAGTTGGGCTCATGCATTACAACCTTGATTCACCAAAAAATGGTAAAACCTAGGATAAGTTTGCCCCTGTGAATAAACTCAAAGAATATTGGTATCTGGTTCTTCCCCTTAAAAGAGACAGAAAAATGTAAGTTAAAACTTATAGCTTCTTGCTGTTGTTGTTCTCTATTTGTCCACATACTTTTAGTACAATCTTGAGTAGGTAATCAGGTAATTCCATCTGCTACCTACTCAAGACTGTACTATTTAATTCCTCTTACTCATCTGGTTAATGTGTTATAATTCTAATGAACTATATAGATGGTCAATGAGCAGAATAGTTTATAAGGAAAGAGAGTAGACTATATGTGTATTTATTTAATCTCAAAATAAAATAGAATTTCGGGAGCTAAAGTTAACATATAGATTTGACAGCAACAAAACTTTTTTACAATTTTTTTCCATAGTTGGATGTTTAGCTTCTTACACTAGAGCTGTACTAAATTACCTGATTTTAGGTTTGTTAAAAGCTAGTGTGAACACTAAAATACTGTTATTAACCACTATTACCTTTTTCTTCATTTGTCTCATACCCGTGTCTCTTAAGATGGAGGGGAAAAATGGTATATGATTAACTAGATACATTAATGTGAGTCAAAAAGCAATAGTCTGTTGTTCCAATAACAGACTAAATTATTATAAATTAAGAATGTAATTTGATTGAAAGGTCAAAAATGTTTCAAAATATAGTCAAGAATACTGTATTTGTACCATATATGAGTACCTGACTCATATTACATTGGCAAATACATTCACCCAAGCATTGATTAAGCAAGTCTCCAAGCCCAGAACTTTGATAGGCATCACCATCCCCTTTTGATGTCAAAAGGTAGATTAATCTTTTTCAGTTGCTATGTGATCAAAGATAAAAACAAAAATCCCTAATCCATAAGGTTGTACACCTCCATTATTTATTTATTTATTATTATTATTTTTTTGGCGGTACGCGGGCCTCTCACCACTGTGGCCTCTCCCATTGCAGGGCACAGGCTCCAGACACGCAGGCTCAGCGGCCATGGCTCACGGGCCCAGCTGCTCCGTGGCATGTGGGATCCTCCCGGACCGGGGCACGAACCCACGTCCGCTGCATCGGCAGGCGGACTCCTAACCACTGCGCCACTAAGGAAGTCCTACACCTCCATTTTAAAGCACAGACTACCCAGAAAGTAGGAGAGATGAATTTCTTTCACATTTATTCCCAATATCTTAAATACTCACACACTTATGAGAAAATCATATCCCACTCACTAAGACATTTCCCTACACTCAGAATGGAACTGAAATAACAGCTGACAGCATTTCTTAGATAAACATTTTCAGTGGCATATAATGCATTTGTACTGACAGGTGTAGAAACTGACCTGTAATACATGATGCTAAGTATATTCCCAAGCTTCTAAGAGATACTCCCATGGTTTGCTTATAATGTAAATAAGAAGAAAAATATTTGTTGAACTTCATGCCTTTTTTACACATGTAATGAACTGATTTTTCAAAGATGATGATAAGGCTTAAGTGATATAAGCAAAATACTGTTCCTGAGCCACAATAAATAAAGTCTTAATCTTAACAGTAAGGGATCACAGTTATTAAACAACAAAAACAACTGCCCTCTCAGTTACCTCATGCATCACTGGCTCCTTGGCAGGCCACAGAACCACTCTTTCTCTACCCAGAAATTGCACCCAAAAGGACATGGGCCACCTTCAGCTTCATAACACGTGTGGCCTAGAGAGTGTGATTTGGTTTGGTTTGGGTTTTGCAATTTGGCACTTTGAAGGCTTTTAGATGGAGCCTGGCTTTGCCGCCTCACCCCACTTCTCACTCTTCCTCACTTTTTAACACTGTCAAATCCACTCATTTTTGTTACCTGTCTGACCTCTGTTCTAAGCCCTGAACCATAAGCCAATGTCGATGGGAAACCCCCAAATACAATAGCATCCACTGCAATATCTTCACCTGGAGGGAAAATGCTCCTTCTCTTTTCCCTTACACATGATGAATAACTATCCATTTATTTTATACAACAGCAAGCCAATATTTGAAATGCTAGGGAATACTCAGCACAAACCAGTGTTGGCAGCATTTCAGCCACTCTTGTGACCCTGAGCATCCTGGAAAACTGTCTGCTGCTCTGTACGCTGCTCAGCTTGGTCTCTCAGTCTGCTCTGCAACATTTCCTTGCACCATTGAATGAAAACCTGAGGTCTTTCGTCTTCCCTATCCCCCTATCCTCTCAACCCCCAGACAATGGAATTTTCCATTAGAAAGAGAGAGTGCAGCACTCGGAGGGGGAAAATCAGTTTTTTGTTCTCCTTCTCCTGTCCACTATAATACAAAGCTTTGCTCTTCCTCCCGGGAAAATGCAAGGCTGGCTGGCAGTCAGTTTGACAGAAGGAAAGCAGTGCAGCGGAAAATTGGATAACAGGATAAAAATCTATGGGGCCACAGGAATCCCATCAAAACTGGCTCCTGTCAAAACCCAGACAAGTGACAAGGGCAAATATAGAATGTTATTTATATTTAAGTATTTCTAATGATATCATAATTATACTTCTGCCTCTGCTAGGCAGCCATTTTCCTGTGAGCCACCACTCTGCAAACTAAGTGTTGTATGTTGGAGAAAATCTAAATAACAATCAGACAGCCTCAATCAGACGCCCAGGAAAGTCCTATAAACTCCTCAGATAGCTATGTCTAAAGCTCAGAAAATAAAACTTTATTTTTTTCAAACACATTTTCCTTAGAGTACAATAGTCAAGTTCAGTAAAAACAAATTATTCCCAGCCCTTTGGGCCTGGGAAAACCAAGCTATCTAGCAGGTAGCTAATAGATTAATTTCACGTAAAATTAAGTCTGATATTTTGGAAAATGTCTTATTTTCTTTTTTCATGTGTCATTCTATTGACATATTCTACTGAGTCATTCTATAGGTCAAGTTACTTACTGATGGCCTTAATTTATTAAACGGCACAATAAGTTCAATAAACTGAACTTTTTTTTTTTTTTTTTTTTTGCGGTACGCGGGCCTCTCACTCTTGTGGCCTCTCCCGTTGTGGAGCACAGGCTCCGGATGCGCAGGCTCAGCGGCCATGGCTCACGGGCCCAGCCGCTCCACGGCATGTGGGATCTTCCCGGACCAGGGCACGAACCCGTGTCCCCTGCATCAGCAGGCGGACTCTCAACCAGTGCGCCACCAGGGAAGCCCTAAACTGAAATTTAAATTGCCAAAAGATGTAGATTTCCTTATTTTAAAACTTGGGGAAAAGTTTTTATATATTCTAAATTAATATGCATTATAATTAATTCTATTATTAAAACCTGACATTTTGGAGTACTTCCTTAAGAGAATACACTGTACTTGATTCCAAATAATTTAGCACCATGACACAGAACATTCATAAATATATGCTTTATGTAGAATCCATTTCATATTATACTTCCATAGAACTTTAATTCTAAGACTCCTAAGCACTTATTGATCATCTTTAATGTGTATATACTCTTCCTTTTTTATGGAAGGACAGCCACACACATACACACATCAGACCTGTGCAAGAAAAAGCAGAGTGAAGGACTATCAGCATGCAGACCATTAATTTACATAAAAACAATATATTTATTGCCCATAATATACAAGACAACACACCAAGCGCTGGAAGAAAAAGCAAATATAAAGGCATATTTAGTCACAATAACATGCCATCTAAAACTTAGGTTTGGAGTGCTCCAGAGCCTCAGTTTGGAAAAAATTTCTAGTCTAGACACCTCTGCCATGCTATCCAGGCTCCCAACCATATGAACCCATTTTACTGAACAAATTTTCCCCTGCTGCTGACTTCTCCCATTTTGCTTAAAGGACTCCCTCCCTGACTCTTGCTCATATGTCCTGTTCTCATTCTTGCCTTCTCTTGCCCTTGATCCCTCCCTCTCTCACCCAAAGCCTAACCCTTTAAGGTCTAGCTAAATTATCACTTCACCTCGAAACCTTTTTTGACTAATCCAAATGATGGTTTACCTTGTGTAAAGCAATGTTCTAAGTGTTTAACGTTTATGACCTTACTTGTCACAACTCCACAGGGAGGTAGTACTCCATTTTAGAGAGGCATAAAGCTCAGAGCAGTTAAGTAACTTGCCTCAAGATACACAGAAAAAAAAAGTAGCGGAGTCCAGATTCATACCCCATCTGTCTGACTCAAAGGCCTACTACTCAGAGTAGTTAGGGAACTTCTCTGGTTTTTTGTCCCCTAATACTTTTTTCTCTGAACTCATGTTCTAGGTGTTATCATGTGATTCACCATTTAATAGTTCTCGTGTTCATATGTACTACTCTGGGCTCTGTATTTAGACTGTAAATGAGTAGAAGTTTATTAATCTCCCCCTCCAGCCTAATACCAGGCATTTAACTTGTTGATGGATTGAATCTAGCAAATCTACGGCATTTTAATACATTAGAGAAAAAACTAGGCTTCTCTGACCTTTGCTATTTTACCTCTGGTTTGGGTTACTCATAGTTCTATTAGCCCTGGGGGACTATTCTTCTTCTAGGGCACTCTAAAATGTGAAGTCACAAATTTTAATTTTAACTCAACAGGTCTTTACTGCATGACAATTATGTAACAGCATTTTTCCAGGTACACAGAGGAAAACACTAAAGAGGTTTAAGACAATCTCTGCTCTTTAGAACCTTACTATCTTTTTATTTTTTTTTTATTTTTTATTTTTTATTTTTTTTTCTTTTTGCGGTATGCGGGCCTCTCACTGCTGTGGCCTCTCCCGTTGCGGAGCACAGGCTCCGGATGCGCAGGCCCAGCGGCCATGGCTCACGGGCCCAGCCGCTCCGCGGCATATGGGATCCTCCCAGACCGGGGCACGAACCCGTATCCCCTGCATCGGCAGGCGGACTCTCAACCACTGCGCCACCAGGGAGGCCCGTTACTATCTTTTTAGAGAGAGATTTTATCTATATACATTATATATATAATGTATATTAAATGTTACATGTATTTATATTACATGTATTATAATATGATATATATGTGTTAATACACAAAACATGAGTTTATACATGAAATATGCTTTAGTACAGTGCCTAGTATACAGTAAGAGCTTAATAATGTGTCCATACAATAAGAGCAAATGGAGGATAGTGAGCAAAATTTAATCTGCCGCTATTCATAATAAATGGTTATCAATTATTGCCACAGATATCATTCAACAAATATTTAGTGTGTTTCTATTCTGCGCCTTTCCAGAACTTACAGTCTGGCAAAGTCAATGCTGAGACGGTGTGGAAAACATAACAAATTGAACTTTTTCTTACAGGGCTCTCTCCTGAAAAATGCCTTACCAAGTCCTTAGTATGAGCTCACTTTTTCCAGTGTCATATTTTTTTCTCCTTAAAAGTGGAATGCAGCAAAATAGGATAATGTTTCTGTACATCTAGTTTATATGAAGTCTGCCTATGATTTTATTTTAGTATTAACACAGACATATGCTCTCTCTCGTGATTGTTATTACTTGAATTTGGATACATTAGCCTAGAGTTAGGTAAATTAAATGGAAAAATGTCACTGATAGCTCTAGAATCAAAAACAATATGTGCTTCTTTGATTCTGCGATTTATTTAATGGATTACAATGATGCATCAGCTAAAGGGTGGTAATTTAAATTATAAGCAGAGGGTTCAAAGCCGTGGCTAATTCATTACTGACACATCTCTAGTTGAGGTAGTAATTTAAAGTCATGTATGTCACATTAATTGTAATCTTGTTTCCAAATGACAAGATAAATATCTCAAGGAACATAATATAGTATGGTTATAGGTCAAACCAAATGAATGTCTAAAATAGATTAGCACTAAGTGCATGCAATATGTCACGTTTATCAAATTTAAAAAGGATAAATCGTATTAACATTTAGCAGATTGCTCATTACACATTATCAATGTTTAGCTTTTAGGTGCATTAATACTCTACTCAGTTATAGCATTCTCTGAGATGCTACAAAAATCCCTGACTGAAAATCTAATACTTGAGAAAAAATAGAACAAGCTAATTTGTACCCTTCCCTACCAAGATTTGATTGCTTTGTTTCACATACATGTGAAATAGATATATCTTGGCCCTGAAGTGATTCAAATAAGGGCAATGTTACAATTAGCCAAAAAAAAAAAAAAAGAAAAAAAGAAAATTGCCAAAATGCCATGTCCCTACCAATCTGCATCCATATCTCTGCTTTTAATTTAAGCCTCTCCAGCAGGTGGGACTGGGTCAGAACCCAGAGCAGAAAACCTATTCTGTCTAGAATAGAAAACCAAACTGTCTCCCCAGTATCACACAGCAAAATAAGTGCAGAATAAGGAAGTAGGCTGCTATTGTAATTATAAAATAGACAGTTGGTTTTGAGATTTGGGCTGAGATTTATCTCCTTTGATTTCAGTATGGATTCATCCATTTTCCTACCTACAAGCCCTGAGATTACTGGTGAACTATTTGTCCAACTCTCTTTCTCACCATGCCTACAAGTCACTATATACTGCTATTTTCCGAGCCTAGAATTCCTGCTGTGGAATAGCTTTGCATTACTTGAATATTTTGAAAAGTCATTTAGGGTAGCTTGAGGAACAATGAAGAAAGGAAAGGACAGCAAATCAACTAAACCCAGCCCGCAGAAATATTTTGTCTAGCTACCACAGGTGTTCTTTGCGTTTTGTTTGTTTGGATGTTTGTTTTTCATTGAATTTGAGTGTCTTTAAAGCAAGGCATGCAGCCTCAGAGTTCAACAGTTTGCTGTACTCCCCCTTTCCTTACACAAAGCCCCAGCCTACCTCAGTGTTACCTATATAGGCAGTAGAGTCTATAATAGATAGTCGTTGCACCACTGGAGAGAGGGCATTTGTTTTGCCAAGAGGAGTTTGCACAGAACTAAAATAATCAAGACAGCAGAGGGGATTTTTAGGGACTGTGTAAGGGAAGGGGAAAAAATGACAGTTGAGGCTAACAGCAAGAAGAGAAATTTTGAGAATGAAAACCAAACGATCTACTAGAGATTCATATTAAGGGTCTGCTAGGCTGTGTGTAATGGAAATCCTACCCTCTGTACAGAAGAGTTTTAGTAAAATATTAATTTCTCATGAATGTGTTATAAAATTAGATGTGTTTTGAGGAACCAATCAAGTGCTGAGAGTCTCAGTACAAGGCAAGGGCTGAGGATAGCTTGGACCACATCTGGGTTACAACACAGAAGGGTAAATCCTTGCATCGGGGATGTTTTCTCTATCTAAGTTATTATGTGAGAGTTTCCTGCCATACAGCTAACGAAGTTAACTGAATTTAACTGGTAGATAGGAGATGGGCTCAGCCAATCAGATGCTTCTGCTTCTGAGAGCGTGAAAGAGGACAGACACAGTGACAGAGATTACTTACAGTTAAGTGCATCTCAGGCAAACATTTATTATTCAAATAGTTCAGGAAATTCAGAATGGATGCTTTAGTTAATTTGTTCCACTGGAGGCCAAAATCGTTTTAAAACTTCTTATTAAACCCATTTAGAAGCTATGTCAACAATCTCAATTTAAAAACATGTACAGAATATAAAGTTCTTGAGGAAGTATAACTGTATTTATTAAGATGTAGCATAGTGGATTCATTTAGAATTCAAATCCCAATTTACCACTTACCAGCTGCGTGACCCTGAACAAGTTACTTAACGTCTCTGTGCCTCAGTTTCTTTATCTATAGCCTCAACCACCAAAGGCAAGGTGGGGGTGATTACCATAATGGACAGCAGAGTGAGAGCAGCAATCAGAATAGTCTGACTCACGCAGACCTATGGTGTTGTCTAGTATTAGTCAGCTAGGACTGCCGTAACAAAACCCCGCAGACTGGGTGGCCTACACAACAGAAAGCTATTTTCCCACATCCTGTAGCTTGGAAGTCCACAGTCAAGGTGCTGGCAGGTATGGTTTCTCCTGAGGCCTCTCTCCTTTGCTGGCAGATGACTTTCTCTCTGTGCATTTACATGCCTGCCATCTCTTCCTCTTCTCATAAGGACATCAATCACACTGGATTAGGGTCATGACTTCATTTAACCCTAATTACCTCGTGAAAGGCCCCATTTCCAAATACAGTCACATTGGGGGTTAGGGCTTCAACATACTGATTTTGGAGGAACAAAATTCAGTCCAAAACTGGAACTAACAGTGCCTACCTCATAGGGCTTCTAGGAGGATTAAGTGAGTTAAAATTTGTAAAGTATTTACAACAGTGGCTGGTACAAAGGAGAGCCATGCAAATGTTTATTAAGTGATATGGGAAAAAAATTAAAGACTTGAAATCTGAGTTAATTTCCTCATCTGTAAAATGGTAGGACCTCTCTCTTTTTGGCAGATAGGAATCGGGCGTGTGTATTAGTTACTTATTTCTGTGTAACAAATTACCCTAATGTTTAGCAACTTAAAATGAAAACAAACATTTGCTATCTCATACAGTTTCTGTGGAACAGGGATTCAGGAGCATCTCAGCTGGGTCATTCTGGCTCAGCCTCTCATGAGGTTGTAATGGAGACATTATCTGAAGGATCCACTCCCAAGATGGTTCACTCACATGACTGACAAGTTGGTGCCAGCTGTTGGCAGGAGGCTTCCATTCCTCACCATGTAGACTTCTCCAAAAGGCTGATGAAGTGCCCTCACAACACGGCAGCTGGCTTCCTCAAAAGCAAGTGGTCCAAGGAAGAGCAAGGCAGAAGTGACAATGTCTTCTGTGATCTGGCCTCAGAAGTTACATTCCATCACTTCTGCTATACTCTATTGGTCACAAAGATCAACCCTAATACAATATGAGAGGGGACTACACAGGGCATGAATACCAAGCAGAATCATGAATGAGTCACCTTAGAGAATGGCCACCATACTTGGTCAGTCAGATACTCCTGCCAAGACTTTGAAAAGTGAACGTGAAACAAGGACACAATGACGGTTGAAGATTACTTACAGCTCAGCACAAACACCAAGTGGAGATAGCGTCAGTTACAGCATCCCAAGCATACAACTATCCCGGTGTGTTCTGAGCTGTGTTTTCCATTGTGTTAGATTTTTTTTGGTTCTGTCTCACTCTCTAAACCTATTTCCCAGTCTCCCAATTAATTCTGTGATATGCTCAATGTTTTTTCAATAATTTTTTTAATCTGCTAGCTAGTCAGTTAGCTTCTATTATTTGTAACCAAGAACCTTGACTGATACAATCTAGAAAATGTCCCCTTTGTCCTCTGCTGCTATTCATCTTCCTCTTTCCTCAGACTTCATATCCAAGGTCATATGTTATTTCCTTAAGAAAGCCTTCCCTAGCCCCTCAGACTAGGACAGGCACCTCACTCCATGTTTGAAAAGCACTTTTTATTTCTCATTCTCACCTCTGCTACTAAAAGTTATAATTAACTACTCTTATATAATCAATTTTCTTCCATGAGAATTTTTCTCCATGGGGGCAGAAAACATAACTATCTTGTTCATTGCTATATCCTCAGAATCTCACATAGTAGGTCTCTCAAAAAGGAAGACTAAAAGTCAAACACAAACTTTTTGCTGTCCTTACTGTCTTTATGAGAGAGCTGACATCCTCAATCATCCGTTTTAGTTTGACTTGAGAATGGTGCTGTCATTTATTTTTACATTTTCCAAAGTATTTTTTCTATTAATTTTGAAATGGGTGTTTTCAAAGCTGTTTCATGTTGCCATCCTCCATCACCAAAGATTCCAGTTTAATATATACTTTATTCAGTCAATTCTTTCCCTATGGGGAGGCCAAAATATAAGAAGTTTGCTTCATGAACATGGAATTTGAAAATGGAGTTAATTATTTGATTTGATTGTTCAATGGCATCTGGCTAAGGAAACTTGACTGAGAACTGAGATATTCCTGCCAAGACGTCTGACAGGTCCCTGAGCCAGCGTTCCCTCTGCGGGGAAGTAAAGTGCCAATGCTCAACTCGCTGGCCCTTGTTTTCTCTGTTGACCCCTCTCCTCTTCCAAGTGTTTCATTATTTCTTTAGATATGCTATTCCCATCCAAGTCCCCATTTGACGGTGTGGAACAGTTTATTTTAAAGATCAGGTTTGACCGATCAGGTTTGGAAGACAGAAAGCAGGAGGAGGAAAAGCAAAACTCTTAAGAATGATTCTTTTTTAAAATTAATCCAGTAAAATCAACATGACCTGCATCATCAGCTTGAGGTATAATTAAGATAATAAGTCTTTTTCATATTCAAATCAATCATTCAATCCCCCACAGGACCAATTTAAAAGGAAGTCCAGTGGCTCCCTCTTGAAACCTCTCCCCTTAACCAAGCTGTCAAGAACCACGGACACTTACACAATCCAAAGGGGTCATCTCTGTTCCTCGGTTACTCATCTTTAGCAGAAGAACAGAAGGAGGCAGGGAGGGAGAGACGGAGGGAAAGAAAGAGAAGAACTAGAGGAGGAGGAAGAGAAGGCACTCAAGCTGTCTTGACCAGTTTCAGACTAGCCCCAATATTCAACTCTCATTCCTGTCGTCACTGCCATGCAAATTCACTGCACTTAGCTGATCTGATCCAGTGCATTCATTTGAGCCTTTTTACCCTCCTAATGATGCAACAGAAGCTGCGGAGGTGTACCAAAGTTACAGATCTCCTCTTATCTTTTCAGTCTAAGCCACTGTTCCCACAATATCCCCTTGTGACAGAGAGGTTTTCCAGGCACACAGTGTTATGGAATGAATCTTCATGATTTCCTACAATTCACTTGTCAAATATCTGCCTCCCTTGGGACAAATGTTCCTTTGGGGACACAGGTGAACTTATTTGAAAACATCTCAACCTATCCAATGTTACTTGGGATAAGGTGGTCTCAAACAAAATGGGGACATTCTATTTCCTCCTAGAAGTCCTTGACAATGCAAATTTACTCCACTTTTCCCCAAGCTTACATAGCAAAAGATACATGGAGAAAACGTTTAAGGAGTCACAAAATATTCTTATACATACTTTTCCTGAATCAATGGGTTCTTACTTCTTCCATTTGAATAATAAGTGACCTTAAAGAAATTCTCAGAATTAAGAAAATCTGTTCCAAATTGATCCCTTGTAGTCACCTAGCAGAAAAGTGGCTTGCACTTTCTTTCACCAACCAAGAAACAAAAAACTGTTCTATCCTGCCAGGTAACCCTCATATTTCTATACAAAAAAAAAATAAAATAAAAATATAGCCCATAATCATTAAAGATGTTATAAGAAAACGTGGAACTGACTTGAAAGGTATACTATAGTAGATAAATGGACCATTTAGCACAGAGTTACCCTTGGTAACAGTACCCTAAATTTTGTCCAAGTATTTATCTTTCCTAGATGCAGCCTTTGTGTTTGTAACACATAGTCCCCAGTCCCACGTCCATAGAGGTAGACTTGTACTGCAGGTCTAAACTAATTCTGTTTCCCTGGACACACGGATTGCTTCAGGGATGGGTCCATAGCGCAATATCAACTTAGGAGAGCCAAGTTTGTGCTCTACTCTTGAAGGACAGAAGTTTTCTTTCCTATTACATAAGTAACCACCACTAAAAAGCCTGCCCTAAAATGGAGCCAAGCCAGAGTAAGCAGAACCAATAATAACTCCTAGTCATAACAGATATAGAGTGCTCAATTAATGAAACAATAAGCTTCCTTTTCGGTTATTTCCGTTTGGGATTTCTGTTGCTTTCTATGAAAAGAATCTCATCTGATACACATGAACCAATTAGCATATTAGAAGGTTAAAACAGGAGATGTACTAGGTAGGTAGAAGGGAAAAGAGTGGGAAGTCCACTTTCTTTTTCTCTTTAAATTTGTGCCTCTTGTAGCCACTATAACAACAGGAAGTATAATTTAATTGGAAATAGGCTAACACAGTTCTGAGAATAATCATCTAAGGCTAACTGCCTGGGTAGATTTTTTGGGGTTTTTTTGTTTTTTTGTTTTTTTGCCTGGGTAGTTTTGATGTCAGTTAAATTTGCTCTTCTGTTATGAAGTGTACCTCTCCTGATTAGTACTTGATTAAACAACAACAACAAAAAATAACTTCTTAGAACTGAAATATCAACAGCTTTCTGGATTCCATTTTTTCTTAGCAAGATAATGAGCATAGTACATTGTTTAGATGCTTTTAATTGGATGAATATCAGATATACAGTGTTTTTCTATCATTGATGCCTTGTGTGCTAAGAATTTCATTACATCCTAGTATTACCACATAAAAATTTCCTTGTGTTTGTCACAAACATATTCCTACACATAAAGATTATAGCTACAACTTCACTATCTATACACTGAATTTTTCTTTAAGAGTATCCACTTGACATCATGGAGCACCTAATCCAGTTGAAATATTCTGCTTTTGACCATGATTTGTTCTTTTCAAAATAGACTTTTTTAAAAAAAGAGGATAATTTGAGTAGATTTTTATTTCACCATTAGGTTCTAAGCAGTTACTGATTATCCATTCCATGTAGTTTTGTAAGAAAAGAAAAGGAAACTCAGACATGGCCCTTGCCCTCCAGGAGTTTATAAGCTGCTTCTAGTTACAAAACGAGCAGGGTGAAAAATTTTTAGTACCATTTACACAGTAAAATACACATGAATATAATACACAATCATTAATGATGTGAAAATATTTGGTAAAGGGGCTCTTAGTAAATATCTGTGGTCTCATCAGAAGGAAATAGGTTAGTCAGGAGAGGCTGTTTTAACATTTGCCAATACCTGAAGAGTCACATAATGTCCTGAAATGAATGATTTTTATCATTCATCTATTCAAGAAATGATTACATGCATTCTATGTGTCAGATGCTGTATTAGGTGCTCATCTTGATGCTTCTTGTTTTCCTTAGTCTTTTATCTTGGATGAACACCAGTTGTGCAGAATCATTACCCTTGGTTCATGAACTATCATTGATTTATTCAGGGACCACAGTGGGCTTTCTCCAGTGTGTGGCTATTATAGATACATGTTCATGTTTCCTCATACACATGACTGTATATACATAAGGGAGTGGAACTGAGTCAAATGGTATACAAATGCTCTAATTCACAAAACCAAATTATTCTCCAAAGTAGTGGAACCCATTTATATCCCTACCAGCTACGAATACAAAATCCAGTTGACCTACATCTGCACCAACACTTGGTATTACTAGACTGCTCAATTTTTTCCCGTCTGTTGTGTGTAAAATGGTATCTCATTGTGGTCTTGTGTTCCTAATTAATTTTAGGTTGAGCATCTCTTCACATATTTTGAGGTAATATATACATTCTTTCTTTCTCTATTTTTGACTCTGTTAATATTCTTAACATTATAGGTACAGATATAGACATAGATAATAGAATAGCAAATACAAGATTCTAGCAAGTCAACAAAATATGAAGGATCACTTAAAAGCTCAAAGTCTCTCGTATTCTTTGCTTCTTGGGGATGTGTGAGAGAAAATGTGTATTTTGGCCTAGTAATTAAAGGAAATATTAACTCCCAACTATTGTTCACCTTTCATAACATTAGGCAAGTTTGCATCAGAATTCCTCAATTTCTCAGCCTTTCCCATATGTCATCTCACTCCCGTAGAATTCTAGTCAAATCAAAAGAATAGAATGTGGACAGGAAAGGTTCTTTTTACAAAGAATGGCTCTGAGTGACCCGAGACCAAGACCTTTTCCAACTGTAAACCTCATGGGTCTGGTCATGGTCTGGAGACTACTAAACTGACCAGGAGCACAGAATCCTAAGGTCACCTGGAGCCACCCCTGATGACCACACCTGGATGACCTGTACTGTGAGACCACAGAAAATCATTTCAAACAAAAATCAAACTGGAATATACATTAGATTCAAAGGGGCAAGAGATATTTGGTTTGGGCACATGGCAGAATACCAACTAAAGTGGTACTCTCACTTCTTCTATTCCCAAATGTGAAAGACAGACAGATAATGATCACACAAAAATGTTTGCTTCACTAGGTGCCTGACACTCACTGAAAAGCACAATGAAATACTGGAGACGTTATATAGCTATAAAGACAAAGCAAAAATAATTTAATAAATTAAGATAAATTTTTAAGTTTTTAAAAGGGGGAAAGAAAATTTTACATATTCAAGACATATTCAGAAGTTCTAAACTTTTTAAGATCATGTTTTTTTCCCTCAAATGAAAGCAAGACATTATAAAACTTCAGAATCCAGAGTTTCTAAGCAAACATAAGAGGTGGAGGAAGACTCAACTGTAATGATCTTCATTTGCATTCATACACTGTTCTTTTTTTAAATTATTTTTAAATTTTATTTATTTTTTTTTATTTTTGATTGCATTGGGTCTCCATTGCTGTGCGCGGGCTTTCTCTAGTTGCAGCAAGCGGGGGCTACTCTTCCTTGCAGTGCGCGGGCTTCTCACTGTGGTGGCTTCTCTTGTTGCAGAGCACAGGCTCTAGGCACGCGGGCTCAGTAGTTGTGGCACATGGGCTCAGCAGTTGTGGCTCATGGGCTCTAGAGCACAGGCTCAGTAGTTGTGGCTTGCGGGCTTAGTTGCTCCACGGCATGTGGGATCTTCCCGGACCAGGGCTCGAACCCATGTCCCCTGCATTGGCAGGCGGATTCTTAACCCTGTGCACCAGGGAAGCCCCATATATACCATTCTCTTAATCCGTTCAGGCTGCTATAACAAAATGTGATGGACTGAGTAACTTAAAAACCGCAAAAATTTATTTCTTACAGTTCTGGAGGCTAGGAAGTCCAAGATCAAGGTGCCAAAATGGTTGTGTTTATGGTGAAGGCCTGCTTCCTGGTTCATAGCCTGTATCCTCACATAGTGGAAGAGTTAGGGATCTCTCTGGGGCCACTTTTATAAGTCACTGATCCCATTCATGAGGGCTCCTCCCTCATGGCTTAAGTACCTCTCAAAGGCCCTACCTATTAATACCATCGCATTGGGCATTAGGATTTCAACATAGAAATATAGAGAGGGACACAAATATTCAGTCTATAGCAACTATATGCCTAGTATATTTTCTTCCTCAACGTTCCAGTATATTCAGAATAGGCAGATATTTAAATTTGCATTTTAACCAGTGGACAAATTGAGTCAAAGAGAAATGAGGCAACTTTCTGAAAGCCACAGGGGATTAGCCTCACAAACAGACCTAGAAGTCACATCTCCTAAAATCCTACCATGGCCTGTAATTGGGCAAAACCACTTTCTGCTCTTCTCATGATAAATAGGTTTTTAAAAAAGTACAATTCCAATATCACATCAATTGAAAGAGTTTTTTTATAAAAGGTATAAATATGCCATGTGATGAGCTATTTTAATTCTGTGTGTATATAAGGAATCTGCGAAAAGCTTATGAAACCAGTTATCAGCCACCCCAACTCTTTTGTGCTTCCTTATAAAAATTCCCAATGTCACAACTGTCACACCTACTTGTTAAATTGGAGAAATTCTTGAACCACAGTAAGCAGATGCTAGAACAGATGGAAAGTTTCTTTTTGGGCTAAGAAAAAGAAATTTCCAATTAAGAAATGCCTGGACACTATTTTATCTCCCTTCTAGTTGACTGAACTATGAGATTTCCTTATGTCACAGTTTAGAATTTTAAAAGTTTCTATTTCCCTCGATATTCTTTATTTCTTCAGGTACCCATAAACATTAGCTTAAAATATACTCATTTTTATGTCCCCTTTATACAATTGCTATGGTGTTTTAAAAAATGGAAAATTAATGATATATTTTCATGTAATGTTTATATTTAACACGTTTATTCTTACCCATCATGTGTTAAGTTTGCCTCTTACATTTTCTTGCCATTCACTTACAACTTTAAATTGTATCTATCATGCGTCAAACACTTATTTCTTCACTATTTTATGCCCTACCTACCCCAAAAGAAGCATTACAGAATGCAAAATAAAATCCCTCCTTTGTGCAGGTATGAAAGCAGATGTCGGCTTTTCTAGCAACTATCGTCTCAGCCCCCCAAGTGCAACCTCCACCCAACAGTTACCTTCCTTAGTATCTTTCTAGGGAAAAGATGAACTGGTTCACTCCTGAACGGTCCACCTAGCAGCTGCTTCTCTGACAGGTACTCTCTCCATGCCCTGATTTCCTTGTGAGCTTTTTCCACACTTCACTGATGCCACCATTCCAAGTTCTTTACTCCCCCAAATTACGACTAGCTCAAGGACACCCAGAACTGCCTTCATAGGTCTGTGGCCATAAAGGGAGATGTGCAGCAGCTCACAGCTGCTTGAGGTACCTGGAGATAAAATATCAGTTCTAGTCTTTAAATGTCCTCAGCCATTTAAGTGCACTTAATTTTTTAGTGCAGTTTTAATTTCACAGCAAAATTGAGCAGAAAGTACAAAGAGTTCCCGTATGCCCCCTGCTCCCACATATGCACAATCTCTCCCACTATCAACATCTGACACCACAGGGGGATACTGTATTTGTTAAAATCGATGAACCTACATGGACACGTCATTATCTACCCAACATCCATAGTTTTCATTAGTGTTCACTCTTGGTGTTGTATATTTTATAAATTTTGACAAATATTTAATGACACGTATCCACCACTGTAGTATCACACAGAATAACTTCACTGCCCTAAAAATCCTCTGTACTCTGCCTGATCATCCTTCCCTCCCCCTAACCCCTGGCAACCACTGATCTCTATCTCCATAGTTTTGCCTTTTCCAGAACGTCATATAGTTGGAATTGTACAGTATGTAGCCTTTTCAGTTTCTTTCACTTAGAAATATTAATTTAAGGTCCCTCCGTGTCTTTCATGACTTGATAGCTCATTTATTTTTAGTTACTGAGTGATATTTCATTGTCTGGAGATACCACAGTTTATCCATTCACCTACTGAAGGACATCTTAGTTGTTTCCAGGTTGGAGGCATTATGAATAAAGACGCTATAAACATCCTTGTACAAGCTTCTATGTAGACATAAGTTTTCCATTCATTAAGGCAAATTCCAAGGAGCACAATTGCTGGCTCATATGGTAAGAGTGTTTAGTTTTGTGAAAAACTGTCAAACCATCTTCCAAAGTGGCTGTACTATTTTGTACCCCACTAGCAATGAATGAGAGTTCCTAATGCTCTATACCCTCCCCAGGATTTGGTGGTGTCAGTGTTTGGCATTTTGGCCATTCTAACAGGTGTGTAGTGGTATCTCATTGTTGTTTAATTTTCAATTTCCTAATGACATATGATATGGAACATCTTTTCATGTGCTTTTTACCATACGTATATCTTCTTTGGTTAAATGTCTATTCAGGTCTCATGCCCATTTTGTGGGAGGGGGCTTATAAACAACAGAAATTTATTTCTCATGGTTCTGGAGACAAGTAGGTCCAAGATGAAGGCACTGGCAGATTCAGTGCCTGGTGAGGGCCTGCTTCCTGGTTCATATATGTCCATCTTCTTGCTGTAACTTCATATGGTGGATGAGCTCTCTTGCCCATTTTTCAATCAGGCTATTTTCCTATTGTTGAGTTTTAAGAGTTCTTTGTATATTTTGGATAATATCCTTTATCAGATAGGTCTTTTGCAAATATTTTCTCCCAGTTTGTGGCTTGTCTCTCTTTCTCCTGACATTGTCCTTCACAGAGCAGATTTTTAGTTTTAATGAAGACTAGTTTATCAATTTTTTTTTTCATGGATGGTTCCTTGGTGTTATATCTAAAGTCACTGCCATACCCAAGGTCATTTAGATTTTTTTTTCCCTATGTTGTTTCCTAGAGTTTTATGGTTTTACATTTTACATTTAGGTCAAAGATCCATTCTGAGTTAGTTTTGGTGAAGTGTGTAAGGAAGGCCTGGGTCTAGATTCACTTTTTTGCTCGTGGATGTCCAACTGTTCTAGCACCCTCAGTCATTTTTTCAATAACTGAATTTTCAGCCTCCTGAGCTCCCAAAATTCCAGTTTATTTTTTATTGTGAAATTATGTTCCTATCCTTCATCTTCTCAGTTTTTCCACAGGGCCTAATTTTTATAACCTAACTCACTGATTAGGGTACATCTAAATAAGCAAGATGCTTCCTTCCTGTATGTCCTCCATTAGAACATGTTAGAAAACATCTGGGTGGGAGGCGGGTGGGTGCTCATTGACTTTGCCATAATTTTATTCCAAATGCAGATAAAACAGACCCAGTATTATCATATAAAAAAGTAATCAATCATTGTGCTGGACATTTTTCTAATTTTTATCTTGTGCTTTTTCTTTCTTATCTTTCTCTTCTTTCTCAATGTTTTGTGAAATAAAACCACAGATAGGCTTGAGATAATGAAATCCTGGTTGAAGTATTAAGAAACAAAATTATTTACTGTGTTATATATATGGTCTCTATATGTTACACTTAAGTACTTGATTGCCAATATTTAATAAACCCTCCAAATTTCAAATGTTCCCTCTCTTCTATCCTCATTCTGGCAATATTTAGCATTCTGTTTTCTAAGATGTATCTTAAATAAGTCAACACATTGTAGAAAACAGTTTAATAAGTGAATAAAGCACTTTCTTTCCATCTGCTTTCCAACTTCAAGGGAGCATTTTAAATAATTATTACATTTCTTACGGTATGTAAGAAAAGACTTAAGGGGCTAACTACTGAGATTTGTTTGCAAGGTATAATAGAAAAGTTTCTTACAAAAACATGTCTTCATGATGAAGACATGAAACGTATGAGGAAAGACAAAGTAGTAAGAGATATTAGTAAATGGCTGCCACAATGTACGCGAACCATCAGAAATGTGAGGAGAGCATTAAAACAAAGTAGTTGTGGGCCTCCCTGGTGGCGCAGTGGTTGAGAGTCCGCCTGCCGATGCAGGGGATACGGGTTCGTGTCCCGGTCTGGGAGGATCCCATATGCCGCGGAGCGGCTGGGCCCGTGAGCCACGGCCGCTGGGCCTGCGCGTCCGGAGCCTGTGCTCCGCAACGGGAGAGGCCACAACAGTGAGAGGCCCGCATACCGCAAAAAGAAAAAAAAAAAAAAAGTAGTTGTGTAATTAGAGAGGTGTGGATCATACAATGATACCCTTTTTCGTAGAATTCCAACTGCATCAGGGCCCATTAATTTTGGGTAAATGAAGTTCTGCTAATGTTCCTTAGAGTCTTTAGCTTTGAGCTGCTATAAAAACATGCTTTAACTGATTCTGGAGATTTAGGAATGTTTCACAGACTCTAACACCTAATGAAATAGGAATAATAATTTATTATTCATTTTTGTTTCAACATCACTTGTACAGGCCTTAGAACTATTGGAAAAGTATTTATAAATATTTATAAAGACATTCCTCATATCCTGGAGTTAATTTGGTGTTTTCTTGCCTTCTATGAAAACAGGTAAACAGAAACATAGAGAAATTAAATGAATTTTTAAAGACAAGCCTAAATATATGAAGGCAATCATTCTAAAATCTTTTCCCTAGAAACTGTCTCCTTTCTACCAATCTTCTTAAAACAAAATAATTTTCCAATAAAAAAAAGGCAAATGTCTAAAAATCAACAAGGGTAACATACAAACATCAACACATTATTTTCCTCTGACAATGTAAGCAATCAATTGCCAAAGCTCTGTAAGACTGGTTCTAAATTAAGATTTAGTCCCAAAATAAAAGAGTAAAAAAGTAAAACTTTAACCTCTTTACAGAATTAGGCTTTATATATTTACCTCTTTTTCCCCTTAAATTCTATTTAATTTTACATATAGTTTGTAGATTTTCTGCTCTTTTCCAATAATGCCCCTCTTTGTTTTCCCAAATAAAGGATGTAATGATCCCACTAATTCTTTCTAAATTAAAGTTTTACAGTAAAACATTACCTCTTTACATTCATTGTTTTTCTTCAGCAAACAAGTTCTAAAGTTAAATACGTCCATTACAAGCCAACAAAATAAGATCACTCTTAAACTTGTGCCCAGGGCTGCATTCGGGGCCTCTTTTGCAAATGTGTGATTATATTTCCATGCAGTTGAAACAATAACAATTTCTCCTCCAAGTCACTTTGCATCCCCACAACCAAGTGTACTTTAGTGTGTAAAAAAACAGAAGTTTACAGAGGTTTGAGGAGACAGTCCTATTCAGAACCTTGGCTGCGTTGATTCAACATGAGCACCTCTTCATTTTTTACCCACTGCAAACAAAGAGCTCCTGGCTTTTTAATAGCAACAATGAGAAACAAAGACTGGTGAGTAGCTTTTCAAGTCATCAGCCCAGCTGAGGAATTGGCCATTGACAGCTGGACTGACGGAATATTATGAGTTGTCAAAGGAAGCCCACAAGAACCATATGGAGTGACATTCCAACACTTTTAATATGCCCATCAGAAACTCCCATAGCTGATGGTGTTCACACAGCTGTAGGTTATTAGGAAGGAGCCTTAAGTGAACGAAGGAGCCCTCTTTAGGGTCATTCACTATCATAATAATGTTAACTAAAACCTGCTGGTGGTGAAGCAACTTAGTGGAGAAGAACAATATATCACTGTTTCCTGACAGCTGCCATAAACTAGGGAGTTCTATCTTTCGTGTGTTGTGAGAAATTAATTTTATGTCTGAGTTTTATAGTGATCTCCTGGGGCTAATAAATGTGGCTTTTTATCTGACTTGTAGTTCCTGAAATTCCAAAATATACCTTCATTAAACAAATAGAATTTCATTTGAATTACATGCAAAAACTTACCAAAAAGTTCAGAAAGAGAATCTCTAAATAATCTCTGGAATACCTCAAGTGAATAATCAAATAAATTTATAACTTACAACCGACATGAAGGTTTTTGAATACCATCCTGAATAGCCAAGGCTCCATGTGAAATGAAGATATAGGGGTAGGTGTTCTTCTCCCCAAATTATTTCTTTACCATTATTGATAACATATTAAAAATATATTACTTATTAATAAAACTCAACCATTAAGTAAAAAGTAGCTTTTAGATAAATTTGAGCTATAATTTTCATTCTACAACAGAGAAGCCAGTTTCTTTTCCCCTTTGAATTTCAAGCATGCCAATATTCAGAAAAACATGATAAAATAAGGATCACATCAGAGTCTAAAAATAATAGGTGACTCCCTCCATTGTTCCTTCCACATTTAGTAATCACCTGTTATATGATTAATAGCTGTGGCTCAGTTTAAGAGCTTCTGTTTCTGGACATGGCTAAGAGAAATTAAGTCAAATGTCAAGCCAAATGTACTGGCTTCTGTATGAAGGCAATAAGGGAATGCCAAAGAATCATTCACAGTTCATTACAAGATAATGATCAAATTTTTCTCATCTGTGTAGATGCTTTATTCAACAAGGTTAATATTGTTGAGCCAATAAAATCACTTCATCAAAAAACACAACCAAGAAACCTATTAAATAAAGAAAATGTTTTCAAGTTTTCAGTTGTAGTGCTTCTGTATAAATGAATAGCACCTGAATCAGGGCCAGCCCTGACAAAGAAGCGTTGCTTTGATGCAGTACCATTCTTTGTCTTTACTGTACACAGCTGTCCCTCCTCATCCACAGACAACAGCATGAGGCATTCATGCAGTCAAGGAGTTGGAAGTTAGGTGCAGGTGGAGCTGCTGACAGCCTGATGAACAAACATCTCAGAAGAACATTC
Organism: Mesoplodon mirus; assembly: GCF_964341445.2. Lineage (NCBI taxonomy): Eukaryota > Metazoa > Chordata > Mammalia > Artiodactyla > Ziphiidae > Mesoplodon > Mesoplodon mirus. The sequence continues at coordinate 3,040 of NW_028293915.1, read as the reverse complement.
TGCTGCTGCTTTTTGAAGAGTGATTCCCAGAGCACTTTGTTGATTTCCCTCTTTCCCTTGATTTTTAAGTTCTGTTTTCAAATTTCTAGCCTGTTTTGTGTTATTTTATGAGGTGGTCGGTCAGGGGTGGCCACAAGAAGAGACAGAGAGACTCAGAAAGACAAAGTTAATTACACTCACATGTCCTAGAGAGGAGGTGCATGCAGGGCCACATGGAAAAGCACCTGGGTGGTCACAGGCAGAAGACTGGAGTTCAAGGAAAGCTTAGGCCTCCACCTTTATTGGCGTTTCTGTGGGAAAAGCAAGACAGGGCAGGTAAATGGTTAGGATTGGCTACTATCAATAATTCCAAAGGGCCTTGGACTATAGGGATGGTCCTCTAGTTGCCTGGTTCCTGGCCTTGGGATAATTAAAGCAGAGGAATATTGCTCCTGGGGTGTATGGACCAGATAGAGGAGGTGCTGCTTTGACTGGTGAGTTTGCATATCAAAGGCATGCCTGCACTGGGATCTTTGCTATCTCTAGGAATTAGCTAACCCCAGAAAGGGCCAGTTCTCCCAGCCAGAAAGTTTTCTTTTTAAGGTGTCAAAACATCACAATATATAGAAAATTTTAAAGTATATACAACACCTGGGCTTAAAATGGACCCAGTTATGTTAGACAAAGAAAGAGAAACTTTACATTAATTTATTTTTACACAAAAATAGTAGTAAATGATGGTCACTTACACACTATGTTTTTCAGGGCGCTTTAAGAAGACCAATGTTGATTTGTTCCCCATCACAGATTTTTTTTAAAAGCAGCGATATTTATGATGATAAATCAGCAGAAAAGCCAAATAAGGACTTGAAAGTCCTATGGTCTCAGCTTCACTGCTCTCTCACTTTTGAGCTATATTTCAAAAACCCAATTTTTCTTTCCTTCCTCTTATACTGCATGAAGGCTTAGATATGTCATCTTTATTTCTGTCTATAATAAAAGAGATCATAGTGCGAGGACCAATCTTTAAGGTTTAGCACAGAGGCATCTCTGGCTGAGAAGACATGGAGAAGACAGAGCAAGAAATTTTTAAGGCCCACTTTGGCGAGACTCCAGATGCTGAGTCTGGCTCTATGTTGATGCCTCAATGTGTGAATGACTACTCAAAGCTAAAAGGAAAAGGACTAGCTATCAATTTTCACATATTAAAAAATGCAAAGACCCACAAGAAACAGATTATGTTCTTTGTTTCCAAAGGGATAAAAATCCTTGGAAGATGTTGCATCTTGGTTGGCCGGACTCCCTGTCTGGTTACACCTACTGTCCCAAGGTGTTCTGAACAGCAGTCCCTTTTGTTTTCAAAAGTGTTCTGACAGCCTGAGTTCAGATTCTAGCTCCACTATTTTCCAGGACAACTAGGGCAAGTGGCTTGACCTCTGTCACAGTTTTATCATGTGTAAGTGGGAATAGTGGTGCTTATTTCATAGGTGGCTGTGAGAACTATACAGATTAATGCCTGTGAGATGCTTAGAATAGTGCCTGGTACTTAGCAAGTACTCACTAAGAGTTAGCTATGATTTTATGTCCTGGCATTTATGTTATGACTCAAAAGGTATTATGTAGTGATTTCTTACATTTTGGATTCATCATTAGTTATCTGCCTATAAATATATGTCAAATATGTATATGTATAGCTGATTCACTTTGTTATAAAGCAGAAACTAACACACCATTGTAAAGCAATTACACTCTAATAAAGATGTTAAAAAAATATGCCAAATAATTACCAGAAGATATTATGTCTAGAAAGAATACACATTCTCATTGTGTATAAGGTATAATTATTTTGGCCTGAGATAAATAGAAAAGTATCAGTAGAATCTTTAAAATTGGAGTTCTGCATGTAATAAATAAATGTAGAATGCACTATTTATTCAATACTAAGATGCACTGTTTCTTTAAACAGATCTCTATTCAGAAAATCACTTGCAATCAATGTTGTATAAATGCTTTGGTATCCCCCATCCCACAAATAATTTGTTTTTCAAATCATGAGATTTGGAATCATAACAATAATGATATTTAGAAATGTATATATATATATATATACACAATCATATGCATATGTTAAATACCAGGTTTTAATACATGGGTGCATGTTTGTGTGTAAAATGGCTTAATTCATAAAGAAAAATATCGATACACTTAGCCATATTAAAATAGGACACTTAAAGAAAATGGGAGGACTTCCCTGGTGGTCCAGTGGTTAAGAATCTGCCTTCCAATGCAGGGGACGCAGGTTCGATCCCTGGTTGGGGAGTGAAGATCTCACAAGCCATGGGGCAACTAAGCCCGTGAGCCACAACTACTGAGCCCACACGCCTCAACTAGAGAGGCTGCATGCTGCAAACTACAGAGCCCACGCGCTCTGGAGCCCACACACCACAACTACAGAGCCCACATGCTCTGGGGCCAGCGCACTGCGACTACTGAGCCTGCACGCCACAGCTAGAGAGAAGCCTGCGTGCTGCAATGAAGATCCCGCATGCCGCAACTAAGACCCAACGCAGCCAAAAAAATAAATAAAATAAAATAAAATAAAATGTAACATGTATTTAAGAAAAAAAGAAAATGGCAAGACTAGCCACAAAATGGGAGAAGACATTTGAAACACATATAACTGAAGGTGATAGTATCAAGAATATACAAAGTCATACAAATCTATAAGGAAAAAAGAAAAATGGGAGAAAGGAATAAGTTTTCTACAAAAGAACACATTTGGCCAAAAATCAGATGTAGTTGATCAATCTCATCAAAAAACTTGACAATGCATATCAGATCACAATGCAGTATCATTTTTCAAAATTTGTGGCAAAAATTAGGTAGTCTGACAATACCAAGTGTTAGAAAGTGAAACTGTCTTCCTGGTTTTATGAAAACAATTTGTAAAGTTGTAAATTGTGTAGATTTGAAAACGAGTATACCCTATGGCCAGCAAGTGCCTTCCAAAGTATATATGCAAATAAATATTTGCATGTGTGCACCAGGGACACAGATAAGA
>NW_028293916.1:0-26916 GCF_964341445.2 Mesoplodon mirus | reverse complement strand
AGATCACCCTAACGAATCGACATATTTTGCTACTCTGTAGCTTGTCTAAGGGTTAACTTTTTAATTAAAAAAATCTTTGTAGCATGCAGTAATCTTCCTTGATAGATCCACCCCTTTGCAAATGCGCAATGCTAGCCCATGAAGATCGGCTAACATGGACGTGTAATGTCTAACCATAGTGAATAGTAAACCAAGATCACCCTAACGAATCGACATAATTTGCTACTCTGTAGCTTGTCTAAGGGTTAACTTTTTAATTAAAAAAATCTTAGTAGCATGCGGTAACGTTCCGTCATAGATCTACCCCTTTGCAAATGCTCAATGCTAGCCCATGGCAATCGGCTAACACGGACGTGTAATGTCTAACCATAGTGAATAGTAAACCATGATCAGCGTAACAAATCGACATATTCTGCTACTCTGTAGCTTTTCTAGGGGTTAACTTTTTAATTAAAAAAATCTTTGTAGCATGCAGTAACATTCCTTGATAGATCTACCCCTTTGCAAATGCGCAATGCTAGCCCATGATGATCGGCTAACATGGACGTGTAATGTCTAACCATAGTGAATAGTAAACCAAGATCACCCTAACGAATCGACATAATTTGCTACTCTGTAGCTTGTCTAAGGGTTAACTTTTTAATTAAAAAAATCTTAGTAGCATGCGGTAACGTTCCGTCATAGATCTACCCCTTTGCAAGTGCTCAATGCTAGCCCATGGCAATCGGCTAACATGGACGTGTAATGTCTAACCATAGTGAATAGTAAACCATGATCACCCTAACGAATCGACATATTTTGCTACTCTGTAGCTTGTCTAAGGGTTAACTTTTTAATTAAAAAATCTTAGTAGCATGCGGTAACGTTCCGTGATAGATCTACCCCTTTGCAAATGCTCAATGCTAGCCCATGGCAATCGGCTATCACGGACGTGTAATGTCTAACCATAGTGATAGTAAACCATGATCAGCGTAACAAATCGACATATTTTGCTACTCTGTAGCTTGTCTAAGGGTTAACTTTTTAATTAAAAAAATCTTAGTAGTATGCAGTAATCTTCCTCGATACATCCACCCCTTTGCAAATGCGCAATGCTAGCCCATGATGATCGGCTAACATGGACGTGTAATGTCTAACCATAGTGAATAGTAAACCAAGATCACCCTAACGAATCGACATAATTTGCTACTCTGTAGCTTGTCTAAGGGTTAACTTTTTAATTAAAAAAATCTTAGTAGCATGCGGTAACGTTCCGTGATAGATCTACCCCTTTGCAAATGCTCAATGCTAGCCCATGGCAATCGGCTAACACGGACGTGTAATGTCTAACCATAGTGAATAGTAAACCATGATCACCCTAACGAATCGACATATTTTGCTACTCTGTAGCTTGTCTAAGGGTTAACTTTTTAATTAAAAAAATCTTAGTAGTATGCAGTAATCTTCCTCGATACATCCACCCCTTTGCAAATGCGCAATGCTAGCCCATGGCAATCGGCTAACACGGACGTGTAATGTCTAACCATAGTGAATAGTAAACCATGATCAGCGTAACAAATCGACATATTCTGCTACTCTGTAGCTTTTCTAGGGGTTAACTTTTCAATTAAAAAAATCTTAGTAGAATGCAGTAACATTCCTTGATAGATCTACCCCTTTGCAAATGCGCAATGCTAGCCCATGAAGATCGGCTAACATGGACGTGTAATGTCTAACCATAGTGACAGTAAACCATGATCAGCGTAACAAATCGACATATTCTGCTACTCTGTAGCTTTTCTAGGGGTTAACTTTTTAATTAAAAAAATCTTTGTAGCATGCAGTAATCTTCCTCGATAGATCAACCCCTTTCAAAATGCGCAATGCTAGCCCATGGCAATCGGCTAACACGGACGTGTAATGTCTAACCATAGTGAATAGTAAACCATGATCAGCGTAACAAATCGACATATTCTGCTACTCTGTAGCTTTTCTAGGGGTTAACTTTTTAATTAAAAAAATCTTAGTAGCATGCGGTAGCGTTCCGTGATAGATCTACCCCTTTGCAAATGCTCAATGCAAGCCCATGGCGATCGGCTAACACGGACTTGTAATGTCTAACCATAGTGAATAGTAAACCAAGATCACCCTAACGAATCGACATATTTTGCTACTCTGTAGTTTGTCTAAGGGTTAACTTTTTAATTAAAAAAATCTTTGTAGCATGCAGTAATCTTCCTTGATAGATCCACCCCTTTGCAAATGCGCAATGCTAGCCCATGAAGATCGGCTAACATGGACGTGTAATGTCTAACCATAGTGAATAGTAAACCAAGATCACCCTAACGAATCGACATAATTTGCTACTCTGTAGCTTGTCTAAGGGTTAACTTTTTAATTAAAAAAATCTTAGTAGCATGCGGTAACGTTCCGTCATAGATCTACCCCTTTGCAAATGCTCAATGCTAGCCCATGGCAATCGGCTAACACGGACGTGTAATGTCTAACCATAGTGACAGTAAACCATGATCAGCGTAACAAATCGACATATTCTGCTACTCTGTAGCTTTTCTAGGGGTTAACTTTTTAATTAAAAAAATCTTTGTAGCATGCAGTAATCTTCCTCGATAGATCAACCCCTTTCAAAATGCGCAATGCTAGCCCATGGCAATCGGCTAACACGGACGTGTAATGTCTAACCATAGTGAATAGTAAACCATGATCAGCGTAACAAATCGACATATTCTGCTACTCTGTAGCTTTTCTAGGGGTTAACTTTTTAATTAAAAAAATCTTAGTAGCATGCGGTAGCGTTCCGTGATAGATCTACCCCTTTGCAAATGCTCAATGCAAGCCCATGGCGATCGGCTAACACGGACTTGTAATGTCTAACCATAGTGAATAGTAAACCAAGATCACCCTAACGAATCGACATATTTTGCTACTCTGTAGTTTGTCTAAGGGTTAACTTTTTAATTAAAAAAATCTTTGTAGCATGCAGTAATCTTCCTTGATAGATCCACCCCTTTGCAAATGCGCAATGCTAGCCCATGAAGATCGGCTAACATGGACGTGTAATGTCTAACCATAGTGAATAGTAAACCAAGATCACCCTAACGAATCGACATAATTTGCTACTCTGTAGCTTGTCTAAGGGTTAACTTTTTAATTAAAAAAATCTTAGTAGCATGCGGTAACGTTCCGTCATAGATCTACCCCTTTGCAAATGCTCAATGCTAGCCCATGGCAATCGGCTAACACGGACGTGTAATGTCTAACCATAGTGAATAGTAAACCATGATCAGCGTAACAAATCGACATATTCTGCTACTCTGTAGCTTTTCTAGGGGTTAACTTTTTAACTAAAAAAATCTTAGTAGCATGCGGTAGCGTTCCGTGATAGATCTACCCCTTTGCAAATGCTCAATGCTAGCCCATGGCGATCGGCTAACACGGACTTGTAATGTCTAACCATAGTGAAGAGTAAACCAAGATCACCCTAACGAATCGACATATTTTGCTACTCTGTAGCTTGTCTAAGGGTTAACTTTTTAATTAAAAAAAATCTTTGTAGCATGCAGTAATCTTCCTTGATAGATCCACCCCTTTGCAAATGCGCAATGCTAGCCCATGAAGATCGGCTAACATGGACGTGTAATGTCTAACCATAGTGAATAGTAAACCAAGATCACCCTAACGAATCGACATAATTTGCTACTCTGTAGCTTGTCTAAGGGTTAACTTTTTAATTAAAAAAATCTTAGTAGCATGCGGTAACGTTCCGTCATAGATCTACCCCTTTGCAAATGCTCAATGCTAGCCCATGGCAATCGGCTAACACGGACGTGTAATGTCTAACCATAGTGAATAGTAAACCATGATCAGCGTAACAAATCGACATATTCTGCTACTCTGTAGCTTTTCTAGGGGTTAACTTTTTAACTAAAAAAATCTTAGTAGCATGCGGTAGCGTTCCGTGATAGATCTACCCCTTTGCAAATGCTCAATGCTAGCCCATGGCGATCGGCTAACACGGACTTGTAATGTCTAACCATAGTGAAGAGTAAACCAAGATCACCCTAACGAATCAACATATTTTGCTACTCTGTAGCTTGTCTAAGGGTTAACTTTTTAATTAAAAAAATCTTTGTAGCATGCAGTAATCTTCCTTGATAGATCCACCCCTTTGCAAATGCGCAATGCTAGCCCATGAAGATCGGCTAACATGGACGTGTAATGTCTAACCATAGTGAATAGTAAACCAAGATCACCCTAACGAATCGACATAATTTGCTACTCTGTAGCTTGTCTAAGGGTTAACTTTTTAATTAAAAAAATCTTAGTAGCATGCGGTAACGTTCCGTCATAGATCTACCCCTTTGCAAATGCTCAATGCTAGCCCATGGCAATCGGCTAACACGGACGTGTAATGTCTAACCATAGTGAATAGTAAACCATGATCAGCGTAACAAATCGACATATTCTGCTACTCTGTTGCTTTTCTAGGGGTTAACTTTTTAACCAAAAAAATCTTAGTAGCATGCGGTAGCGTTCCGTGATAGATCTACCCCTTTGCAAATGCTCAAGGCTAGCCCATGGCGATCGGCTAACACGGACTTGTAATGTCTAACCATAGTGAAGAGTAAACCAAGATCACCCTAACGAATCGACATATTTTGCTACTCTGTAGCTTGTCTAAGGGTTAACTTTTTAATTAAAAAAATCTTTGTAGCATGCAGTAATCTTCCTTGATAGATCCACCCCTTTGCAAATGCGCAATGCTAGCCCATGAAGATCGGCTAACATGGACGTGTAATGTCTAACCATAGTGAATAGTAAACCAAGATCACCCTAACGAATCGACATAATTTGCTACTCTGTAGCTTGTCTAAGGGTTAACTTTTTAATTAAAAAAATCTTAGTAGCATGCGGTAACGTTCCGTCATAGATCTACCCCTTTGCAAATGCTCAATGCTAGCCCATGGCAATCGGCTAACACGGACGTGTAATGTCTAACCATAGTGAATAGTAAACCATGATCAGCGTAACAAATCGACATATTCTGCTACTCTGTAGCTTTTCTAGGGGTTAACTTTTTAACTAAAAAAATCTTAGTAGCATGCGGTAGCGTTCCGTGATAGATCTACCCCTTTGCAAATGCTCAATGCTAGCCCATGGCGATCGGCTAACACGGACTTGTAATGTCTAACCATAGTGAATAGTAAACCAAGATCACCCTAACGAATCGACATATTTTGCTACTCTGTAGCTTGTCTAAGGGTTAACTTTTTAAATTAAAAAAAGTCTTTGTAGCATGCAGTAATCTTCCTTGATAGATCCACCCCTTTGCAAATGCTCAATGCTAGCCCATGGCAATCGGCTAACACGGACGTGTAATGTCTAACCATAGTGAATAGTAAACCATGATCAGCGTAACAAATCGACATATTCTGCTACTCTGTAGCTTTTCTAGGGGTTAACTTTTTAACTAAAAAAATCTTAGTAGCATGCGGTAGCGTTCCGTGATAGATCTACCCCTTTGCAAATGCTCAATGCTAGCCCATGGCGATCGGCTAACACGGACTTGTAATGTCTAACCATAGTGAAGAGTAAACCAAGATCACCCTAACGAATCGACATATTTTGCTACTCTGTAGTTTGTCTAAGGGTTAACTTTTTAATTAAAAAAATCTTTGTAGCATGCAGTAATCTTCCTTGATAGATCCACCCCTTTGCAAATGCGCAATGCTAGCCCATGAAGATCGGCTAACATGGACGTGTAATGTCTAACCATAGTGAATAGTAAACCAAGATCACCCTAACGAATCGACATAATTTGCTACTCTGTAGCTTGTCTAAGGGTTAACTTTTTAATTAAAAAAATCTTAGTAGCATGCGGTAACGTTCCGTCATAGATCTACCCCTTTGCAAATGCTCAATGCTAGCCCATGGCAATCGGCTAACACGGACGTGTAATGTCTAACCATAGTGAATAGTAAACCATGATCAGCGTAACAAATCGACATATTCTGCTACTCTGTAGCTTTTCTAGGGGTTAACTTTTTAACTAAAAAAATCTTAGTAGCATGCGGTAGCGTTCCGTGATAGATCTACCCCTTTGCAAATGCTCAAGCTAGCCCATGGCGATCGGCTAACACGGACTTGTAATGTCTAACCATAGTGAAGAGTAAACCAAGATCACCCTAACGAGTCGACATATTTTGCTACTCTGTAGCTTGTCTAAGGGTTAACTTTTTAATTAAAAAAATCTTTGTAGCATGCAGTAATCTTCCTTGATAGATCCACCCCTTTGCAAATGCGCAATGCTAGCCCATGAAGATCGGCTAACATGGACGTGTAATGTCTAACCATAGTGAATAGTAAACCAAGATCACCCTAACGAATCGACATAATTTGCTACTCTGTAGCTTGTCTAAGGGTTAACTTTTTAATTAAAAAAATCTTAGTAGCATGCGGTAACGTTCCGTCATAGATCTACCCCTTTGCAAATGCTCAATGCTAGCCCATGGCAATCGGCTAACACGGACGTGTAATGTCTAACCATAGTGAATAGTAAACCATGATCAGCGTAACAAATCGACATATTCTGCTACTCTGTAGCTTTTCTAGGGGTTAACTTTTTAATTAAAAAAATCTTTGTAGCATGCAGTAACATTCCTTGATAGATCTACCCCTTTGCAAATGCGCAATGCTAGCCCATGATGATCGGCTAACATGGACGTGTAATGTCTAACCATAGTGAATAGTAAACCAAGATCACCCTAACGAATCGACATAATTTGCTACTCTGTAGCTTGTCTAAGGGTTAACTTTTTAATTAAAAAAATCTTAGTAGCATGCGGTAACGTTCCGTCATAGATCTACCCCTTTGCAAATGCTCAATGCTAGCCCATGGCAATCGGCTAACACGGACGTGTAATGTCTAACCATAGTGAATAGTAAACCATGATCAGCGTAACAAATCGACATATTCTGCTACTCTGTAGCTTTTCTAGGGGTTAACTTTTTAACTAAAAAAATCTTAGTAGCATGCGGTAGCGTTCCGTGATAGATCTACCCCTTTGCAAATGCTCAATGCTAGCCCATGGCGATCGGCTAACACGGACTTGTAATGTCTAACCATAGAAGAGTAAACCAAGATCACCCTAACGAATCGACATATTTTGCTACTCTGTAGTTTGTCTAAGGGTTAACTTTTTAATTAAAAAAATCTTTGTAGCATGCAGTAATCTTCCTTGATAGATCCACCCCTTTGCAAATGCGCAATGCTAGCCCATGAAGATCGGCTAACATGGACGTGTAATGTCTAACCATAGTGAATAGTAAACCAAGATCACCCTAACGAATCGACATAATTTGCTACTCTGTAGCTTGTCTAAGGGTTAACTTTTTAATTAAAAAAATCTTAGTAGCATGCGGTAACGTTCCGTCATAGATCTACCCCTTTGCAAATGCTCAATGCTAGCCCATGGCAATCGGCTAACACGGACGTGTAATGTCTAACCATAGTGAATAGTAAACCATGATCAGCGTAACAAATCGACATATTCTGCTACTCTGTAGCTTTTCTAGGGGTTAACTTTTTAACTAAAAAAATCTTAGTAGCATGCGGTAGCGTTCCGTGATAGATCTACCCCTTTGCAAATGCTCAATGCTAGCCCATGGCGATCGGCTAACACGGACTTGTAATGTCTAACCATAGTGAAGAGTAAACCAAGATCACCCTAACGAATCGACATATTTTGCTACTCTGTAGCTTGTCTAAGGGTTAACTTTTTAATTAAAAAAATCTTTGTAGCATGCAGTAATCTTCCTTGATAGATCCACCCCTTTGCAAATGCGCAATGCTAGCCCATGAAGATCGGCTAACATGGACGTGTAATGTCTAACCATAGTGAATAGTAAACCAAGATCACCCTAACGAATCGACATAATTTGCTACTCTGTAGCTTGTCTAAGGGTTAACTTTTTAATTAAAAAAATCTTAGTAGCATGCGGTAACGTTCCGTCATAGATCTACCCCTTTGCAAATGCTCAATGCTAGCCCATGGCAATCGGCTAACACGGACGTGTAATGTCTAACCATAGTGAATAGTAAACCATGATCAGCGTAACAAATCGACATATTCTGCTACTCTGTAGCTTTTCTAGGGGTTAACTTTTTAATTAAAAAAATCTTTGTAGCATGCAGTAACATTCCTTGATAGATCTACCCCTTTGCAAATGCGCAATGCTAGCCCATGATGATCGGCTAACATGGACGTGTAATGTCTAACCATAGTGAATAGTAAACCAAGATCACCCTAACGAATCGACATAATTTGCTACTCTGTAGCTTGTCTAAGGGTTAACTTTTTAATTAAAAAAATCTTAGTAGCATGCGGTAACGTTCCGTCATAGATCTACCCCTTTGCAAGTGCTCAATGCTAGCCCATGGCAATCGGCTAACATGGACGTGTAATGTCTAACCATAGTGAATAGTAAACCATGATCACCCTAACGAATCGACATATTTTGCTACTCTGTAGCTTGTCTAAGGGTTAACTTTTTAATTAAAAAATCTTAGTAGCATGCGGTAACGTTCCGTGATAGATCTACCCCTTTGCAAATGCTCAATGCTAGCCCATGGCAATCGGCTATCACGGACTTGTAATGTCTAACCATAGTGAAGAGTAAACCAAGATCACCCTAACGAATCGACATATTTTGCTACTCTGTAGCTTGTCTAAGGGTTAACTTTTTAATTAAAAAAATCTTAGTAGCATGCGGTAACGTTCCGTCATAGATCTACCCCTTTGCAAATGCTCAATGCTAGCCCATGGCAATCGGCTAACACGGACGTGTAATGTCTAACCATAGGGACAGTAAACCATGATCAGCGTAACAAATCGACATATTCTGCTACTCTGTAGCTTTTCTAGGGGTTAACTTTTTAATTAAAAAAATCTTTGTAGCATGCAGTAATCTTCCTCGATAGATCAACCCCTTTCAAAATGCGCAATGCTAGCCCATGGCAATCGGCTAACACGGACGTGTAATGTCTAACCATAGTGAATAGTAAACCATGATCAGCGTAACAAATCGACATATTCTGCTACTCTGTAGCTTTTCTAGGGGTTAACTTTTTAATTAAAAAAATCTTAGTAGCATGCGGTAGCGTTCCGTGATAGATCTACCCCTTTGCAAATGCTCAATGCAAGCCCATGGCGATCGGCTAACACGGACTTGTAATGTCTAACCATAGTGAATAGTAAACCAAGATCACCCTAACGAATCGACATATTTTGCTACTCTGTAGTTTGTCTAAGGGTTAACTTTTTAATTAAAAAAATCTTTGTAGCATGCAGTAATCTTCCTTGATAGATCCACCCCTTTGCAAATGCGCAATGCTAGCCCATGAAGATCGGCTAACATGGACGTGTAATGTCTAACCATAGTGAATAGTAAACCAAGATCACCCTAACGAATCGACATAATTTGCTACTCTGTAGCTTGTCTAAGGGTTAACTTTTAGTTAAAAAAATCTTAGTAGCATGCGGTAACGTTCCGTCATAGATCTACCCCTTTGCAAATGCTCAATGCTAGCCCATGGCAATCGGCTAACACGGACGTGTAATGTCTAACCATAGTGAATAGTAAACCATGATCAGCGTAACAAATCGACATATTCTGCTACTCTGTAGCTTTTCTAGGGGTTAACTTTTTAACTAAAAAAATCTTAGTAGCATGCGGTAGCGTTCCGTGATAGATCTACCCCTTTGCAAATGCTCAATGCTAGCCCATGGCGATCGGCTAACACGGACTTGTAATGTCTAACCATAGTGAAGAGTAAACCAAGATCACCCTAACGAATCGACATATTTTGCTACTCTGTAGCTTGTCTAAGGGTTAACTTTTTAATTAAAAAAATCTTTGTAGCATGCAGTAATCTTCCTTGATAGATCCACCAATTTGCAAATGCTCAATGCTAGCCCATGGCAATCGGCTAACACGGACGTGTAATGTCTAACCATAGTGAATAGTAAACCATGATCAGCGTAACAAATCGACACATTCTGCTACTCTGTAGCTTTTCTAGGGGTTAACTTTTTAACTAAAAAAATCTTAGTAGCATGCGGTAGCGTTCCGTGATAGATCTACCCCTTTGCAAATGCTCAATGCTAGCCCATGGCGATCGGCTAACACGGACTTGTAATGTCTAACCATAGTGAAGAGTAAACCAAGATCACCCTAACGAATCGACATATTTTGCTACTCTGTAGTTTGTCTAAGGGTTAACTTTTTAATTAAAAAAATCTTTGTAGCATGCAGTAATCTTCCTTGATAGATCCACCCCTTTGCAAATGCGCAATGCTAGCCCATGAAGATCGGCTAACATGGACGTGTAATGTCTAACCATAGTGAATAGTAAACCAAGATCACCCTAACGAATCGACATAATTTGCTACTCTGTAGCTTGTCTAAGGGTTAACTTTTTAATTAAAAAAATCTTAGTAGCATGCGGTAACGTTCCGTCATAGATCTACCCCTTTGCAAATGCTCAATGCTAGCCCATGGCAATCGGCTAACACGGACGTGTAATGTCTAACCATAGTGAATAGTAAACCATGATCAGCGTAACAAATCGACATATTCTGCTACTCTGTAGCTTTTCTAGGGGTTAACTTTTTAACTAAAAAAATCTTAGTAGCATGCGGTAGCGTTCCGTGATAGATCTACCCCTTTGCAAATGCTCAATGCTAGCCCATGGCGATCGGCTAACACGGACTTGTAATGTCTAACCATAGTGAAGAGTAAACCAAGATCACCCTAACGAATCGACATATTTTGCTACTCTGTAGCTTGTCTAAGGGTTAACTTTTTAATTAAAAAATCTTTGTAGCATGCAGTAATCTTCCTTGATAGATCCACCCCTTTGCAAATGCGCAATGCTAGCCCATGAAGATCGGCTAACATGGACGTGTAATGTCTAACCATAGTGAATAGTAAACCAAGATCACCCTAACGAATCGACATAATTTGCTACTCTGTAGCTTGTCTAAGGGTTAACTTTTTAATTAAAAAAATCTTAGTAGCATGCGGTAACGTTCCGTCATAGATCTACCCCTTTGCAAATGCTCAATGCTAGCCCATGGCAATCGGCTAACACGGACGTGTAATGTCTAACCATAGTGAATAGTAAACCATGATCAGCGTAACAAATCGACATATTCTGCTACTCTGTAGCTTTTCTAGGGGTTAACTTTTTAATTAAAAAAATCTTTGTAGCATGCAGTAACATTCCTTGATAGATCTACCCCTTTGCAAATGCGCAATGCTAGCCCATGATGATCGGCTAACATGGACGTGTAATGTCTAACCATAGTGAATAGTAAACCAAGATCACCCTAACGAATCGACATAATTTGCTACTCTGTAGCTTGTCTAAGGGTTAACTTTTTAATTAAAAAAATCTTAGTAGCATGCGGTAACGTTCCGTCATAGATCTACCCCTTTGCAAGTGCTCAATGCTAGCCCATGGCAATCGGCTAACATGGACGTGTAATGTCTAACCATAGTGAATAGTAAACCATGATCACCCTAACGAATCGACATATTTTGCTACTCTGTAGCTTGTCTAAGGGTTAACTTTTTAATTAAAAAATCTTAGTAGCATGCGGTAACGTTCCGTGATAGATCTACCCCTTTGCAAATGCTCAATGCTAGCCCATGGCAATCGGCTATCACGGACGTGTAATGTCTAACCATAGTGATAGTAAACCATGATCAGCGTAACAAATCGACATATTTTGCTACTCTGTAGCTTGTCTAAGGGTTAACTTTTTAATTAAAAAAATCTTAGTAGCATGCGGTAACGTTCCGTGATAGATCTACCCCTTTGCAAATGCTCAATGCTAGCCCATGGCAATCGGCTAACACGGACGTGTAATGTCTAACCATAGTGAATAGTAAACCATGATCACCCTAACGAATCGACATATTTTGCTACTCTGTAGCTTGTCTAAGGGTTAACTTTTTAATTAAAAAAATCTTAGTAGTATGCAGTAATCTTCCTCGATACATCCACCCCTTTGCAAATGCGCAATGCTAGCCCATGGCAATCGGCTAACACGGACGTGTAATGTCTAACCATAGTGAATAGTAAACCATGATCAGCGTAACAAATCGACATATTCTGCTACTCTGTAGCTTTCTAGGGGTTAACTTTTCAATTAAAAAAATCTTAGTAGAATGCAGTAACATTCCTTGATAGATCTACCCCTTTGCAAATGCGCAATGCTAGCCCATGAAGATCGGCTAACATGGACGTGTAATGTCTAACCATAGTGACAGTAAACCATGATCAGCGTAACAAATCGACATATTCTGCTACTCTGTAGCTTTTCTAGGGGTTAACTTTTTAATTAAAAAAATCTTTGTAGCATGCAGTAATCTTCCTCGATAGATCAACCCCTTTCAAAATGCGCAATGCTAGCCCATGGCAATCGGCTAACACGGACGTGTAATGTCTAACCATAGTGAATAGTAAACCATGATCAGCGTAACAAATCGACATATTCTGCTACTCTGTAGCTTTTCTAGGGGTTAACTTTTTAATTAAAAAAATCTTAGTAGCATGCGGTAGCGTTCCGTGATAGATCTACCCCTTTGCAAATGCTCAATGCAAGCCCATGGCGATCGGCTAACACGGACTTGTAATGTCTAACCATAGTGAATAGTAAACCAAGATCACCCTAACGAATCGACATATTTTGCTACTCTGTAGTTTGTCTAAGGGTTAACTTTTTAATTAAAAAAATCTTTGTAGCATGCAGTAATCTTCCTTGATAGATCCACCCCTTTGCAAATGCGCAATGCTAGCCCATGAAGATCGGCTAACATGGACGTGTAATGTCTAACCATAGTGAATAGTAAACCAAGATCACCCTAACGAATCGACATAATTTGCTACTCTGTAGCTTGTCTAAGGGTTAACTTTTTTAATTAAAAAAATCTTTGTAGCATGCAGTAATCTTCCTTGATAGATCCACCCCTTTGCAAATGCGCAATGCTAGCCCATGAAGATCGGCTAACATGGACGTGTAATGTCTAACCATAGTGAATAGTAAACCAAGATCACCCTAACGAATCGACATAATTTGCTACTCTGTAGCTTGTCTAAGGGTTAACTTTTTAATTAAAAAAATCTTAGTAGCATGCGGTAACGTTCCGTCATAGATCTACCCCTTTGCAAATGCTCAATGCTAGCCCATGGCAATCGGCTAACACGGACGTGTAATGTCTAACCATAGTGACAGTAAACCATGATCAGCGTAACAAATCGACATATTCTGCTACTCTGTAGCTTTTCTAGGGGTTAACTTTTTAATTAAAAAAATCTTTGTAGCATGCAGTAATCTTCCTCGATAGATCAACCCCTTTCAAAATGCGCAATGCTAGCCCATGGCAATCGGCTAACACGGACGTGTAATGTCTAACCATAGTGAATAGTAAACCATGATCAGCGTAACAAATCGACATATTCTGCTACTCTGTAGCTTTTCTAGGGGTTAACTTTTTAATTAAAAAAATCTTAGTAGCATGCGGTAGCGTTCCGTGATAGATCTACCCCTTTGCAAATGCTCAATGCAAGCCCATGGCGATCGGCTAACACGGACTTGTAATGTCTAACCATAGTGAATAGTAAACCAAGATCACCCTAACGAATCGACATATTTTGCTACTCTGTAGTTTGTCTAAGGGTTAACTTTTTAATTAAAAAAATCTTTGTAGCATGCAGTAATCTTCCTTGATAGATCCACCCCTTTGCAAATGCGCAATGCTAGCCCATGAAGATCGGCTAACATGGACGTGTAATGTCTAACCATAGTGAATAGTAAACCAAGATCACCCTAACGAATCGACATAATTTGCTACTCTGTAGCTTGTCTAAGGGTTAACTTTTTAATTAAAAAAATCTTAGTAGCATGCGGTAACGTTCCGTCATAGATCTACCCCTTTGCAAATGCTCAATGCTAGCCCATGGCAATCGGCTAACACGGACGTGTAATGTCTAACCATAGTGAATAGTAAACCATGATCAGCGTAACAAATCGACATATTCTGCTACTCTGTAGCTTTTCTAGGGGTTAACTTTTCAATTAAAAAAATCTTAGTAGAATGCAGTAACATTCCTTGATAGATCTACCCCTTTGCAAATGCGCAATGCTAGCCCATGAAGATCGGCTAACATGGACGTGTAATGTCTAACCATAGTGACAGTAAACCATGATCAGCGTAACAAATCGACATATTCTGCTACTCTGTAGCTTTTCTAGGGGTTAACTTTTTAATTAAAAAAATCTTTGTAGCATGCAGTAATCTTCCTCGATAGATCAACCCCTTTCAAAATGCGCAATGCTAGCCCATGGCAATCGGCTAACACGGACGTGTAAT
The DNA here is from genome assembly GCF_964341445.2 of Mesoplodon mirus. Classification (NCBI taxonomy): domain Eukaryota; kingdom Metazoa; phylum Chordata; class Mammalia; order Artiodactyla; family Ziphiidae; genus Mesoplodon; species Mesoplodon mirus. The sequence goes on along the minus strand of NW_028293916.1, from coordinate 12,480 downwards.
GTCTAACCATAGTGAATAGTAAACCATGATCAGCGTAACAAATCGACATATTCTGCTACTCTGTTGCTTTTCTAGGGGTTAACTTTTTAATTAAAAAAATCTTAGTAGCATGCGGTAGCGTTCCGTGATAGATCTACCCCTTTGCAAATGCTCAATGCAAGCCCATGGCGATCGGCTAACACGGACTTGTAATGTCTAACCATAGTGAATAGTAAACCAAGATCACCCTAACGAATCGACATATTTTGCTACTCTGTAGTTTGTCTAAGGGTTAACTTTTTAATTAAAAAAATCTTTGTAGCATGCAGTAATCTTCCTTGATAGATCCACCCCTTTGCAAATGCGCAATGCTAGCCCATGAAGATCGGCTAACATGGACGTGTAATGTCTAACCATAGTGAATAGTAAACCAAGATCACCCTAACGAATCGACATAATTTGCTACTCTGTAGCTTGTCTAAGGGTTAACTTTTTAATTAAAAAAATCTTAGTAGCATGCGGTAACGTTCCGTCATAGATCTACCCCTTTGCAAATGCTCAATGCTAGCCCATGGCAATCGGCTAACACGGACGTGTAATGTCTAACCATAGTGACAGTAAACCATGATCAGCGTAACAAATCGACATATTCTGCTACTCTGTAGCTTTTCTAGGGGTTAACTTTTTAATTAAAAAAATCTTTGTAGCATGCAGTAATCTTCCTCGATAGATCAACCCCTTTCAAAATGCGCAATGCTAGCCCATGGCAATCGGCTAACACGGACGTGTAATGTCTAACCATAGTGAATAGTAAACCATGATCAGCGTAACAAATCGACATATTCTGCTACTCTGTAGCTTTTCTAGGGGTTAACTTTTTAACTAAAAAAATCTTAGTAGCATGCGGTAGCGTTCCGTGATAGATCTACCCCTTTGCAAATGCTCAATGCTAGCCCATGGCGATCGGCTAACACGGACTTGTAATGTCTAACCATAGTGAAGAGTAAACCAAGATCACCCTAACGAATCGACATATTTTGCTACTCTGTAGCTTGTCTAAGGGTTAACTTTTTAATTAAAAAAATCTTTGTAGCATGCAGTAATCTTCCTTGATAGATCCACCCCTTTGCAAATGCGCAATGCTAGCCCATGAAGATCGGCTAACATGGACGTGTAATGTCTAACCATAGTGAATAGTAAACCAAGATCACCCTAACGAATCGACATATTTTGCTACTCTGTAGCTTGTCTAAGGGTTAACTTTTTAATTAAAAAAATCTTAGTAGTATGCAGTAATCTTCCTCGATACATCCACCCCTTTGCAAATGCGCAATGCTAGCCCATGGCAATCGGCTAACATGGACGTGTAATGTCTAACCATAGTGAATAGTAAACCATGATCAGCGTAACAAATCGACATATTCTGCTACTCTGTAGCTTTTCTAGGGGTTAACTTTTTAATTAAAAAAATCTTAGTAGCATGCGGTAGCGTTCCGTGATAGATCTACCCCTTTGCAAATGCTCAATGCAAGCCCATGGCGATCGGCTAACACGGACTTGTAATGTCTAACCATAGTGAATAGTAAACCAAGATCACCCTAACGAATCGACATATTTTGCTACTCTGTAGTTTGTCTAAGGGTTAACTTTTTAATTAAAAAAATCTTTGTAGCATGCAGTAATCTTCCTTGATAGATCCACCCCTTTGCAAATGCGCAATGCTAGCCCATGAAGATCGGCTAACATGGACGTGTAATGTCTAACCATAGTGAATAGTAAACCAAGATCACCCTAACGAATCGACATAATTTGCTACTCTGTAGCTTGTCTAAGGGTTAACTTTTTAATTAAAAAAATCTTAGTAGCATGCGGTAACGTTCCGTCATAGATCTACCCCTTTGCAAATGCTCAATGCTAGCCCATGGCAATCGGCTAACACGGACGTGTAATGTCTAACCATAGTGACAGTAAACCATGATCAGCGTAACAAATCGACATATTCTGCTACTCTGTAGCTTTTCTAGGGGTTAACTTTTTAATTAAAAAAATCTTTGTAGCATGCAGTAATCTTCCTCGATAGATCAACCCCTTTCAAAATGCGCAATGCTAGCCCATGGCAATCGGCTAACACGGACGTGTAATGTCTAACCATAGTGAATAGTAAACCATGATCAGCGTAACAAATCGACATATTCTGCTACTCTGTAGCTTTTCTAGGGGTTAACTTTTTAACTAAAAAAATCTTAGTAGCATGCGGTAGCGTTCCGTGATAGATCTACCCCTTTGCAAATGCTCAATGCTAGCCCATGGCGATCGGCTAACACGGACTTGTAATGTCTAACCATAGTGAAGAGTAAACCAAGATCACCCTAACGAATCGACATATTTTGCTACTCTGTAGCTTGTCTAAGGGTTAACTTTTTAATTAAAAAAATCTTTGTAGCATGCAGTAATCTTCCTTGATAGATCCACCCCTTTGCAAATGCGCAATGCTAGCCCATGAAGATCGGCTAACATGGACGTGTAATGTCTAACCATAGTGAATAGTAAACCAAGATCACCCTAACGAATCGACATATTTTGCTACTCTGTAGCTTGTCTAAGGGTTAACTTTTTAATTAAAAAAATCTTAGTAGTATGCAGTAATCTTCCTCGATACATCCACCCCTTTGCAAATGCGCAATGCTAGCCCATGGCAATCGGCTAACATGGACGTGTAATGTCTAACCATAGTGAATAGTAAACCATGATCACCCTAACGAATCGACATATTTTGCTACTCTGTAGCTTGTCTAAGGGTTAACTTTTTAATTAAAAAAATCTTAGTAGCATGCGGTAACGTTCCGTCATAGATCTACCCCTTTGCAAGTGCTCAATGCTAGCCCATGGCAATCGGCTAACATGGACGTGTAATGTCTAACCATAGTGAATAGTAAACCATGATCAGCGTAACAAATCGACATATTCTGCTACTCTGTAGCTTTTCTAGGGGTTAACTTTTTAATTAAAAAAATCTTTGTAGCATGCAGTAACATTCCTTGATAGATCTACCCCTTTGCAAATGCGCAATGCTAGCCCATGATGATCGGCTAACATGGACGTGTAATGTCTAACCATAGTGAATAGTAAACCAAGATCACCCTAACGAATCGACATAATTTGCTACTCTGTAGCTTGTCTAAGGGTTAACTTTTTAATTAAAAAAATCTTAGTAGCATGCGGTAACGTTCCGTCATAGATCTACCCCTTTGCAAGTGCTCAATGCTAGCCCATGGCAATCGGCTAACATGGACGTGTAATGTCTAACCATAGTGAATAGTAAACCATGATCACCCTAACGAATCGACATATTTTGCTACTCTGTAGCTTGTCTAAGGGTTAACTTTTTAATTAAAAAAATCTTAGTAGCATGCAGTAACATTCCTTGATAGATCTACCCCTTTGCAAATGCGCAATGCTAGCCCATGAAGATCGGCTAACATGGACGTGTAATGTCTAACCATAGTGAATAGTAAACCATGATCACCCTAACGAATCGACATATTTTGCTACTCTGTAGCTTGTCTAAGGGTTAACTTTTTAATTAAAAAAATCTTAGTAGCATGCAGTAACATTCCTTGATAGATCTACCCCTTTGCAAATGCGCAATGCTAGCCCATGAAGATCGGCTAACATGGACGTGTAATGTCTTACCGTAGTGAATAGTAAACCAAGATCGCCCTAACGAATCGACATATTTTGCTACTCTGTAGCTTGTCTAAGGGTTAACTTTTTAATTAAAAAATCTTAGTAGCATGCGGTAACGTTCCGTCATAGATCTACCCCTTTGCAAATGCTCAATGCTAGCCCATGGCAATCGGCTAACACGGACGTGTAATGTCTAACCATAGTGAATAGTAAACCATGATCAGCGTAACAAATCGACATATTCTGCTACTCTGTAGCTTTTCTAGGGGTTAACTTTTTAATTAAAAAAATCTTTGTAGCATGCAGTAATCTTCCTTGATAGATCCACCCCTTTGCAAATGCGCAATGCTAGCCCATGAAGATCGGCTAACATGGACGTGTAATGTCTAACCATAGTGAATAGTAAACCAAGATCACCCTAACGAATCGACATAATTTGCTACTCTGTAGCTTGTCTAAGGGTTAACTTTTTAATTAAAAAAATCTTAGTAGCATGCGGTAACGTTCCGTCATAGATCTACCCCTTTGCAAATGCTCAATGCTAGCCCATGGCAATCGGCTAACACGGACGTGTAATGTCTAACCATAGTGAATAGTAAACCATGATCAGCGTAACAAATCGACATATTCTGCTACTCTGTAGCTTTTCTAGGGGTTAACTTTTTAATTAAAAAAATCTTTGTAGCATGCAGTAATCTTCCTTAATAGATCCACCCCTTTGCAAATGCGCAATGCTAGCCCATGAAGATCGGCTAACATGGACGTGTAATGTCTAACCATAGTGAATAGTAAACCAAGATCACCCTAACGAATCGACATAATTTGCTACTCTGTAGCTTGTCTAAGGGTTAACTTTTTAATTAAAAAAATCTTTGTAGCATGCAGTAATCTTCCTTGATAGATCCACCCCTTTGCAAATGCGCAATGCTAGCCCATGAAGATCGGCTAACATGGACGTGTAATGTCTAACCATAGTGAATAGTAAACCATGATCACCCTAACGAATCGACATATTTTGCTACTCTGTAGCTTGTCTAAGGGTTAACTTTTTAATTAAAAAAATCTTAGTAGCATGCGGTAACGTTCCGTCATAGATCTACCCCTTTGCAAGTGCTCAATGCTAGCCCATGGCAATCGGCTAACATGGACGTGTAATGTCTAACCATAGTGAATAGTAAACCATGATCAGCGTAACAAATCGACATATTCTGCTACTCTGTAGCTTTTCTAGGGGTTAACTTTTTAATTAAAAAAATCTTTGTAGCATGCAGTAACATTCCTTGATAGATCTACCCCTTTGCAAATGCGCAATGCTAGCCCATGATGATCGGCTAACATGGACGTGTAATGTCTAACCATAGTGAATAGTAAACCAAGATCACCCTAACGAATCGACATAATTTGCTACTCTGTAGCTTGTCTAAGGGTTAACTTTTTAATTAAAAAAATCTTAGTAGCATGCGGTAACGTTCCGTCATAGATCTACCCCTTTGCAAGTGCTCAATGCTAGCCCATGGCAATCGGCTAACATGGACGTGTAATGTCTAACCATAGTGAATAGTAAACCATGATCACCCTAACGAATCGACATATTTTGCTACTCTGTAGCTTGTCTAAGGGTTAACTTTTTAATTAAAAAAATCTTAGTAGCATGCAGTAACATTCCTTGATAGATCTACCCCTTTGCAAATGCGCAATGCTAGCCCATGAAGATCGGCTAACATGGACGTGTAATGTCTAACCATAGTGAATAGTAAACCATGATCACCCTAACGAATCGACATATTTTGCTACTCTGTAGCTTGTCTAAGGGTTAACTTTTTAATTAAAAAAATCTTAGTAGCATGCAGTAACATTCCTTGATAGATCTACCCCTTTGCAAATGCGCAATGCTAGCCCATGAAGATCGGCTAACATGGACGTGTAATGTCTTACCGTAGTGAATAGTAAACCAAGATCGCCCTAACGAATCGACATATTTTGCTACTCTGTCGCTTGTCTAAGGGTTAACTTTTTAATTAAAAAATCTTAGTAGCATGCGGTAACGTTCCGTCATAGATCTACCCCTTTGCAAATGCTCAATGCTAGCCCATGGCAATCGGCTAACACGGACGTGTAATGTCTAACCATAGTGAATAGTAAACCATGATCAGCGTAACAAATCGACATATTCTGCTACTCTGTAGCTTTTCTAGGGGTTAACTTTTTAATTAAAAAAATCTTTGTAGCATGCAGTAATCTTCCTTGATAGATCCACCCCTTTGCAAATGCGCAATGCTAGCCCATGAAGATCGGCTAACATGGACGTGTAATGTCTAACCATAGTGAATAGTAAACCAAGATCACCCTAACGAATCGACATAATTTGCTACTCTGTAGCTTGTCTAAGGGTTAACTTTTTAATTAAAAAAATCTTAGTAGCATGCGGTAACGTTCCGTCATAGATCTACCCCTTTGCAAATGCTCAATGCTAGCCCATGGCAATCGGCTAACACGGACGTGTAATGTCTAACCATAGTGAATAGTAAACCATGATCAGCGTAACAAATCGACATATTCTGCTACTCTGTAGCTTTTCTAGGGGTTAACTTTTTAATTAAAAAAATCTTTGTAGCATGCAGTAATCTTCCTTAATAGATCCACCCCTTTGCAAATGCGCAATGCTAGCCCATGAAGATCGGCTAACATGGACGTGTAATGTCTAACCATAGTGAATAGTAAACCAAGATCACCCTAACGAATCGACATAATTTGCTACTCTGTAGCTTGTCTAAGGGTTAACTTTTTAATTAAAAAAATCTTTGTAGCATGCAGTAACATTCCTTAATAGATCTACCCCTTTGCAAATGCTCAATGCTAGCCCATGGCGATCGGCTAACACGGACTTGTAATGTCTAACCATAGTGAATAGTAAACCAAGATCGCCCTAACGAATCGACATATTTTGCTACTCTGTAGCTTGTCTAAGGGTTAACTTTTTAATTAAAAAAATCTTTGTAGCATGCAGTAATCTTCCTTAATAGATCCACCCCTTTGCAAATGCGCAATGCTAGCCCATGAAGATCGGCTAACATGGACGTGTAATGTCTAACCATAGTGAATAGTAAACCAAGATCACCCTAACGAATCGACATAATTTGCTACTCTGTAGCTTGTCTAAGGGTTAACTTTTTAATTAAAAAAATCTTTGTAGCATGCAGTAACATTCCTTAATAGATCTACCCCTTTGCAAATGCTCAATGCTAGCCCATGGCGATCGGCTAACACGGACTTGTAATGTCTAACCATAGTGAATAGTAAACCAAGATCGCCCTAACGAATCGACATATTTTGCTACTCTGTAGCTTGTCTAAGGGTTAACTTTTTAATTAAAAAATCTTAGTAGCATGCGGTAACGTTCCGTGATAGATCTACCCCTTTGCAAATGCTCAATGCTAGCCCATGGCAATCGGCTAACACGGACGTGTAATGTCTAACCATAGTGAATAGTAAACCATGATCACCCTAACGAATCGACATATTTTGCTACTCTGTAGCTTGTCTAAGGGTTAACTTTTTAATTAAAAAAATCTTAGTAGTATGCAGTAATCTTCCTCGATACATCCACCCCTTTGCAAATGCGCAATGCTAGCCCATGGCAATCGGCTAACACGGACGTGTAATGTCTAACCATAGTGACAGTAAACCATGATCAGCGTAACAAATCGACATATTCTGCTACTCTGTAGCTTTTCTAGGGGTTAACTTTTTAATTAAAAAACTCTTTGTAGCATGCAGTAATCTTCCTCGATAGATCCACCCCTTTGCAAATGCGCAATGCTAGCCCATGAAGATCGGCTAACATGGACGTGTAATGTCTAACCATAGTGAATAGTAAACCAAGATCACCCTAACGAATCGACATAATTTGCTACTCTGTAGCTTGTCTAAGGGTTAACTTTTTAATTAAAAAAATCTTAGTAGCATGCGGTAACGTTCCGTGATAGATCTACCCCTTTGCAAATGCTCAATGCTAGCCCATGGCAATCGGCTAACACGGACGTGTAATGTCTAACCATAGTGAATAGTAAACCATGATCAGCGTAACAAATCGACATATTCTGCTACTCTGTAGCTTTTCTAGGGGTTAACTTTTTAATTAAAAAAATCTTTGTAGCATGCAGTAACATTCCTTAATAGATCTACCCCTTTGCAAATGCTCAGTGCTAGCCCATGGCGATCGGCTAACACGGACTTGTAATGTCTAACCATAGTGAATAGTAAACCATGATCACCCTAACGAATCGACATATTTTGCTACTCTGTAGCTTGTCTAAGGGTTAACTTTTTAATTAAAAAAATCTTAGTAGCATGCAGTAACATTCCTTGATAGATCTACCCCTTTGCAAATGCGCAATGCTAGCCCATGAAGATCGGCTAACATGGACGTGTAATGTCTAACCGTAGTGAATAGTAAACCAAGATCGCCCTAACGAACCGACATATTTTGCTACTCTGTAGCTTGTCTAAGGGTTAACTTTTTAATTAAAAAATCTTAGTAACATGCGGTAACGTTCCGTGATAGATCTACCCCTTTGCAAATGCTCAATGCTAGCCCATGGCAATCGGCTAACATGGACGTGTAATGTCTAACCATAGTGAATAGTAAACCATGATCACCCTAACGAATCGACATATTTTGCTACTCTGTAGCTTGTCTAAGGGTTAACTTTTTAATTAAAAAAATCGTAGTAGTATGCAGTAATCTTCCTCGATAGATCCACCCCTTTGCAAATGCGCAATGCTAGCCCATGGCGATCGGCTAACACGGACGTGTAATGTCTAACCATAGTGATAGTAAACCATGATCAGCGTAACAAATCGACATATTCTGCTACTCTGTAGCTTTTCTAGGGGTTAACTTTTTAATTAAAAAACTCTTTGTAGCATGCAGTAATCTTCCTCGATAGATCCACCCCTTTGCAAATGCGCAATGCTAGCCCATGAAGATCGGCTAACATGGACGTGTAATGTCTAACCATAGTGAATAGTAAACCAAGATCACCCTAACGAATCGACATAATTTGCTACTCTGTAGCTTGTCTAAGGGTTAACTTTTTAATTAAAAAAATCTTAGTAGCATGCGGTAACGTTCCGTGATAGATCTACCCCTTTGCAAATGCTCAATGCTAGCCCATGGCAATCGGCTAACACGGACGTGTAATGTCTAACCATAGTGAATAGTAAACCATGATCAGCGTAACAAATCGACATATTCTGCTACTCTGTAGCTTTTCTAGGGGTTAACTTTTTAATTAAAAAAATCTTTGTAGCATGCAGTAACATTCCTTAATAGATCTACCCCTTTGCAAATGCTCAGTGCTAGCCCATGGCGATCGGCTAACACGGACTTGTAATGTCTAACCATAGTGAATAGTAAACCATGATCACCCTAACGAATCGACATATTTTGCTACTCTGTAGCTTGTCTAAGGGTTAACTTTTTAATTAAAAAAATCTTAGTAGCATGCAGTAACATTCCTTGATAGATCTACCCCTTTGCAAATGCGCAATGCTAGCCCATGATGATCGGCTAACATGGACGTGTAATGTCTAACCATAGTGAATAGTAAACCAAGATCACCCTAACGAATCGACATAATTTGCTACTCTGTAGCTTGTCTAAGGGTTAACTTTTTAATTAAAAAAATCTTAGTAGCATGCGGTAACGTTCCGTCATAGATCTACCCCTTTGCAAGTGCTCAATGCTAGCCCATGGCAATCGGCTAACATGGACGTGTAATGTCTAACCATAGTGAATAGTAAACCATGATCACCCTAACGAATCGACATATTTTGCTACTCTGTAGCTTGTCTAAGGGTTAACTTTTTAATTAAAAAAATCTTAGTAGCATGCAGTAACATTCCTTGATAGATCTACCCCTTTGCAAATGCGCAATGCTAGCCCATGAAGATCGGCTAACATGGACGTGTAATGTCTAACCATAGTGAATAGTAAACCATGATCACCCTAACGAATCGACATATTTTGCTACTCTGTAGCTTGTCTAAGGGTTAACTTTTTAATTAAAAAAATCTTAGTAGCATGCAGTAACATTCCTTGATAGATCTACCCCTTTGCAAATGCGCAATGCTAGCCCATGATGATCGGCTAACATGGACGTGTAATGTCTAACCGTAGTGAATAGTAAACCAAGATCGCCCTAACGAATCGACATATTTTGCTACTCTGTAGCTTGTCTAAGGGTTAACTTTTTAATTAAAAAATCTTAGTAACATGCGGTAACGTTCCGTGATAGATCTACCCCTTTGCAAATGCTCAATGCTAGCCCATGGCAATCGGCTAACACGGACGTGTAATGTCTAACCATAGTGAATAGTAAACCATGATCAGCGTAACAAATCGACATATTCTGCTACTCTGTAGCTTTTCTAGGGGTTAACTTTTTAATTAAAAAAATCTTTGTAGCATGCAGTAATCTTCCTTAATAGATCCACCCCTTTGCAAATGCGCAATGCTAGCCCATGAAGATCGGCTAACATGGACGTGTAATGTCTAACCATAGTGAATAGTAAACCAAGATCACCCTAACGAATCGACATAATTTGCTACTCTGTAGCTTGTCTAAGGGTTAACTTTTTAATTAAAAAAATCTTTGTAGCATGCAGTAACATTCCTTAATAGATCTACCCCTTTGCAAATGCTCAATGCTAGCCCATGGCGATCGGCTAACACGGACTTGTAATGTCTAACCATAGTGAATAGTAAACCAAGATCGCCCTAACGAATCGACATATTTTGCTACTCTGTAGCTTGTCTAAGGGTTAACTTTTTAATTAAAAAATCTTAGTAGCATGCGGTAACGTTCCGTGATAGATCTACCCCTTTGCAAATGCTCAATGCTAGCCCATGGCAATCGGCTATCACGGACGTGTAATGTCTAACCATAGTGATAGTAAACCATGATCAGCGTAACAAATCGACATATTCTGCTACTCTGTAGCTTTTCTAGGGGTTAACTTTTCAATTAAAAAAATCTTAGTAGAATGCAGTAACATTCCTTGATAGATCTACCCCTTTGCAAATGCGCAATGCTAGCCCATGAAGATCGGCTAACATGGACGTGTAATGTCTAACCATAGTGACAGTAAACCATGATCAGCGTAACAAATCGACATATTCTGCTACTCTGTAGCTTTTCTAGGGGTTAACTTTTTAATTAAAAAAATCTTTGTAGCATGCAGTAATCTTCCTCGATAGATCAACCCCTTTCAAAATGCGCAATGCTAGCCCATGGCAATCGGCTAACACGGACGTGTAATGTCTAACCATAGTGAATAGTAAACCATGATCAGCGTAACAAATCGACATATTCTGCTACTCTGTAGCTTTTCTAGGGGTTAACTTTTTAATTAAAAAAATCTTAGTAGCATGCGGTAGCGTTCCGTGATAGATCTACCCCTTTGCAAATGCTCAATGCAAGCCCATGGCGATCGGCTAACACGGACTTGTAATGTCTAACCATAGTGAATAGTAAACCAAGATCACCCTAACGAATCGACATATTTTGCTACTCTGTAGCTTGTCTAAGATTTAACTTTTTAATTAAAAAAATCTTTGTAGCATGCAGTAACATTCCTTAATAGATCTACCCCTTTTCAAATGCTCAATGCTAGCCCATGGCGATCGGCTAACACGGACTTGTAATGTCTAACCATAGTGAATAGTAAACCAAGATCGCCCTAACGAATCGACATATTTTGCTACTCTGTAGCTTGTCTAAGGGTTAACTTTTTAATTAAAAAATCTTAGTAGCATGCGGTAACGTTCCGTGATAGATCTACCCCTTTGCAAATGCTCAATGCTAGCCCATGGCAATCGGCTAACACGGACGTGTAATGTCTAACCATAGTGAATAGTAAACCATGATCAGCGTAACAAATCGACATATTCTGCTACTCTGTAGCTTTTCTAGGGGTTAACTTTTTAATTAAAAAAATCTTTGTAGCATGCAGTAATCTTCCTTGATAGATCAACCCCTTTGCAAATGCGCAATGCTAGCCCATGAAGATCGGCTAACATGGACGTGTAATGTCTAACCATAGTGAATAGTAAACCAAGATCACCCTAACGAATCGACATAATTTGCTACTCTGTAGCTTGTCTAAGGGTTAACTTTTTAATTAAAAAAATCTTAGTAGCATGCGGTAACGTTCCGTCATAGATCTACCCCTTTGCAAATGCTCAATGCTAGCCCATGGCAATCGGCTAACACGGACGTGTAATGTCTAACCATAGTGAATAGTAAACCATGATCAGCGTAACAAATCGACATATTCTGCTACTCTGTAGCTTTTCTAGGGGTTAACTTTTTAATTAAAAAAATCTTTGTAGCATGCAGTAATCTTCCTCGATAGATCAACCCCTTTGCAAATGCGCAATGCTAGCCCATGAAGATCGGCTAACATGGACGTGTAATGTCTAACCATAGTGAATAGTAAACCATGATCACCCTAACGAATCGACATATTTTGCTACTCTGTAGCTTGTCTAAGGGTTAACTTTTTAATTAAAAAATCTTAGTAGCATGCGGTAACGTTCCGTGATAGATCTACCCCTTTGCAAATGCTCAATGCTAGCCCATGGCAATCGGCTAACACGGACGTGTAATGTCTAACCATAGTGAATAGTAAACCATGATCAGCGTAACAAATCGACATATTCTGCTACTCTGTAGCTTTTCTAGGGGTTAACTTTTTAATTAAAAAAATCTTTGTAGCATGCAGTAACATTCCTTAATAGATCTACCCCTT
>NW_028293917.1:0-26921 GCF_964341445.2 Mesoplodon mirus | reverse complement strand
CTTGGCTAAGGGTTAACTTTTTAATTAAAAAATCTTAGTAGAATGCAGTAACATTCCTTGATACATCTACCCCTTTGCAAATGCTCAATGCTAGCCCATGACGATCGGCTAATACGAACGTGTAATGTCTAACCATAGTGAATAGTAAACAAAGATCACCCTAACGAATCGACATATTTTGCTACTCTCTAGCTTGTCTAGGGGTTAACTTTTTAATTAAAAAAATCTTAGTAGCAAGCAGTAACATTCCTTGATAGATCTACCGCTTTGCAAATGCTCAATGCTAGCCCATGACGATCGGCTAATACGAACGTGTAATGTCTAACCATAGTGAGTAGTAAACCAAGATCACCCTAACGAATCGACATATTTTGCTACTTTGTAGCTTGTCTAAGGGTTAACTTTTTAATTAAAAAAGTCTTAGTAGCATGCAGTAACATTCCTTGATAGATCTACCCCTTTGCAAATGCGCAATGCTAGCCCATGAAGATCGGCTAACATGGACGTGTAATGTCTAACCATAGTGAATAGTAAACCATGATCAGCGTAACAAATCGACATATTCTGCTACTCTGTAGCTTGGCTAAGGGTTAACTTTTTAATTAAAAAAATCTTAGTAGCATGCAGTAACATTCCTTGATAGATCTACCCCTTTGCAAATGCTCAATGCTAGCCCATGACGATCGGCTAATACGAACGTGTAATGTCTAACCATAGTGAGTAGTAAACCAAGATCACCCTAACGAATCGACATATTTTGCTACTCTGTAGCTTGTCTAAGGGTTAACTTTTTAATTAAAAAAATCTTAGTAGCATGCAGTAACATTCCTTGATAGATCTACCCCTTTGCAAATGCTCAATGCTAGCCCATGACGATCGGCTAATACGAACGTGTAATGTCTAACCATAGTGAATAGTAAACAAAGATCACCCTAACGAATCGACATATTTTGCTACTCTCTAGCTTGTCTAGGGGTTAACTTTTTAATTAAAAAAATCTTAGTAGCAAGCAGTAACATTCCTTGATAGATCTACCGCTTTGCAAATGCTCAATGCTACCCCATGACGATCGGCTAATACGAACGTGTAATGTCTAACCATAGTGAGTAGTAAACCAAGATCACCCTAACGAATCGACATATTTTGCTACTTTGTAGCTTGTCTAAGGGTTAACTTTTTAATTAAAAAAATCTTAGTAGCATGCAGTAACATTCCTTGATAGATCTACCCCTTTGCAAATGCGCAATGCTAGCCCATGAAGATCGGCTAACATGGACGTGTAATGTCTAACCATAGTGAATAGTAAACCATGATCAGCGTAACAAATCGACATATTTTGCTACTCTCTAGCTTGTCTAGGGGTTAAGTTTTTAATTAAAAAAATCTTAGTAGCATGCAGTAACATTCCTTGATACATCTACCCCTTTGTAAATGCTCAATGCTAGCCCATGACGATCGGCTAATACGAACGTGTAATGTCTAACCATAGTGAATAGTAAACCAAGATCACCCTAACGAATCGACATATTTTGCTACTCTGTAGCTTGTCTAGGGGTTAACTTTTTAATTAAAAAAATCTTAGTAGCATGCAGTAACATTCCTTGATAGATCTACCCCTTTGCAAATGCTCAATGCTAGCCCATGGCGATCGGTTACATGGACGTGTAATGTCTAACCATAGCGAATAGTAAACCAAGATCACCCTAACGAATCGACATATTTTGCTACTCTCTAGCTTGTCTAGGGGTTAAGTTTTTAATTAAAAAAATCTTAGTAGCATGCAGTAACATTCCTTGATAGATCTACCCCTTTGCAAATGCTCAATGCTAGCCCATGACGATCGGCTAATACGAACGTGTAATGTCTAACCATAGTGAGTAGTAAACCAAGATCACCCTAACGAATCGACATATTTTGCTACTCTGTAGCTTGTCTAAGGGTTAACTTTTTAATTAAAAAAATCTTAGTAGCATGCAGTAACATTCCTTGATAGATCTACCCCTTTGCAAATGCGCAATGCTAGCCCATGAAGATCGGCTAACATGGACATGTAATGTCTAACCATAGTGAATAATAAACGATGATCAGCGTAACAAATCGACATATTCTGCTACTCTGTAGCTTGGCTAAGGGTTAACTTTTTAACTAAAAAATCTTAGTAGAATGCAGTAACATTCCTTGATACATCTACCCCTTTGTAAATGCTCAATGCTAGCCCATGGCGATCGGTTACATGGACGTGTAATGTCTAACCATAGCGAATAGTAAACCAAGATCACCCTAACGAATCGACATATTTTGCTACTCTCTAGCTTGTCTAGGGGTTAAGTTTTTAATTAAAAAAATCTTAGTAGCATGCAGTAACATTCCTTGATAGATCTACCCCTTTGCAAATGCTCAATGCTAGCCCATGACGATCGGCTAATACGAACGTGTAATGTCTAACCATAGTGAGTAGTAAACCAAGATCACCCTAACGAATCGACATATTTTGCTACTTTGTAGCTTGTCTAAGGGTTAACTTTTTAATTAAAAAAATCTTAGTAGCATGCAGTAACATTCCTTGATAGATCTACCCCTTTGCAAATGCCCAATGCTAGCCCATGAAGATCGGATAACATGGACGTGTAATGTCTAACCATAGTGAATAGTAAACCATGATCACCCTAACGAATCGACATATTCTGCTACTCTTTAGCTTTTCTAGGGGTTAACTTTTTAATTAAAAAAATCTTTGTAGCATGCAGTAATCTTCCTCGATAGATCCACCCCTTTGCAAATGCGCAGTGCTAGCCCATGAAGATCGGCTAACATGGACGTGTAATGTCTAACCATAGTGAATAGTAAACCATGATCAGCGTAACAAATCGACATATTCTGCTACTCTGTAGCTTGGCTAAGGGTTAACTTTTTAATTAAAAAAATCTTAGTAGCATGCAGTAACATTCCTTGATAGATCTACCCCTTTGCAAATGCGCAATGCTAGCCCATGAAGATCGGATAACATGGACGTGTAATGTCTAACCATAGTGAATAGTAAACCAAGATCACCCTAACGAATCGACATATTTTGCTACTCTCTAGCTTGTCTAGGGGTTAAGTTTTTAATTAAAAAAATCTTAGTAGCGTGCAGTAACATTCCTTGATAGATCTACCCCTTTGCAAATGCTCAATGCTAGCCCATGACGATCGGCTAATACGAACGTGTAATGTCTAACCACAGTGAATAGTAAACCAAGATCACCCTAACGAATCGACATATTTTGCTACTCTGTAGCTTGTCTAAGGGTTAACTTTTTAATTAAAAAAATCTTAGTAGCATGCAGTAACATTCCTTGATAGATCTACCCCTTTGCAAATGCGCAATGCTAGCCCATGAAGATCGGCTAACATGGACGTGTAATGTCTAACCATAGTGAATAGTAAACCATGATCAGCGTAACAAATCGACATATTCTGCTACTCTGTAGCTTGGCTAAGGGTTAACTTTTTAATTAAAAAATCTTAGTAGAATGCAGTAACATTCCTTGATACATCTACCCCTTTGCAAATGCTCAATGCTAGCCCATGACGATCGGCTAATACGAACGTGTAATGTCTTACCATAGTGAATAGTAAACAAAGATCACCCTAACGAATCGACATATTTTGCTACTCTCTAGCTTGTCTAGGGGTTAACTTTTTAATTAAAAAAATCTTAGTAGCAAGCAGTAACATTCCTTGATAGATCTACCGCTTTGCAAATGCTCAATGCTAGCCCATGACGATCGGCTAATACGAACGTGTAATGTCTAACCATAGTGAGTAGTAAACCAAGATCACCCTAACGAATCGACATATTTTGCTACTTTGTAGCTTGTCTAAGGGTTAACTTTTTAATTAAAAAAATCTTAGTAGCATGCAGTAACATTCCTTGATCTACCCCTTTGCAAATGCTCAATGCTAGCCCATGACGATCGGCTAATACGAACGTGTAATGTCTTACCATAGTGAATAGTAAACAAAGATCACCCTAACGAATCGACATATTTTGCTACTCTCTAGCTTGTCTAGGGGTTAACTTTTTAATTAAAAAAATCTTAGTAGCAAGCAGTAACATTCCTTGATAGATCTACCGCTTTGCAAATGCTCAATGCTAGCCCATGACGATCGGCTAATACGAACGTGTAATGTCTAACCATAGTGAGTAGTAAACCAAGATCACCCTAACGAATCGACATATTTTGCTACTTTGTAGCTTGTCTAAGGGTTAACTTTTTAATTAAAAAAATCTTAGTAGCATGCAGTAACATTCCTTGATAGATCTACCCCTTTGCAAATGCGCAATGCTAGTCCATGAAGATCGGCTAACATGGACGTGTAATGTCTAACCATAGTGAATAGTAAACCATGATCAGCGTAACAAATCGACATATTCTGCTACTCTGTAGCTTGGCTAAGGGTTAACTTTTTAATTAAAAAATCTTAGTAGAATGCAGTAACATTCCTTGGTACATCTACCCCTTTGTAAATGCTCAATGCTAGCCCATGACGATCGGCTAATACGAACGTGTAATGTCTAACCATAGTGAATAGTAAACCAAGATCACCCTAACGAATCGACATATTTTGCTACTCTGTAGCTTGTCTAGGGGTTAACTTTTTAATTAAAAAAATCTTAGTAGCATGCAGTAACATTCCTTGATAGATCTACCCCTTTGCAAATGCGCAATGCTAGTCCATGAAGATCGGCTAACATGGACGTGTAATGTCTAACCATAGTGAATAGTAAACCATGATCAGCGTAACAAATCGACATATTCTGCTACTCTGTAGCTTGGCTAAGGGTTAACTTTTTAATTAAAGAAATCTTAGTAGCAAGCAGTAACATTCCTTGATAGATCTACCGCTTTGCAAATGCTCAATGCTAGCCCATGACGATCGGCTAATACGAACGTGTAATGTCTAACCATAGTGAGTAGTAAACCAAGATCACCCTAACGAATCGACATATTTTGCTACTTTGTAGCTTGTCTAAGGGTTAACTTTTTAATTAAAAAAATCTTAGTAGCATGCAGTAACATTCCTTGATAGATCTACCCCTTTGCAAATGCGCAATGCTAGTCCATGAAGATCGGCTAACATGGACGTGTAATGTCTAACCATAGTGAATAGTAAACCATGATCAGCGTAACAAATCGACATATTCTGCTACTCTGTAGCTTGGCTAAGGGTTAACTTTTTAATTAAAGAAATCTTAGTAGCAAGCAGTAACATTCCTTGATAGATCTACCGCTTTGCAAATGCTCAATGCTAGCCCATGACGATCGGCTAATACGAACGTGTAATGTCTAACCATAGTGAGTAGTAAACCAAGATCACCCTAACGAATCGACATATTTTGCTACTTTGTAGCTTGTCTAAGGGTTAACTTTTTAATTAAAAAAATCTTTGTAGCATGCAGTAACATTCCTTGATAGATCTACCCCTTTGCAAATGCGCAATGCTAGCCCATGAAGATCGGCTAACATGGACGTGTAATGTCTAACCATAGTGAATAGTAAACCATGATCAGCGTAACAAATCGACATATTCTGCTACTCTGTAGCTTGGCTAAGGGTTAACTTTTTAATTAAAAAAATCTTAGTAGAATGCAGTAACATTCCTTGATACATCTACCCCTTTGTAAATGCTCAATGCTAGCCCATGACGATCGGCTAATACGAACGTGTAATGTCTAACCATAGTGAATAGTAAACCAAGATCACCCTAACGAATCGACATATTTTGCTACTCTGTAGCTTGTCTAGGGGTTAACTTTTTAATTAAAAAAATCTTAGTAGCATGCAGTAACATTCCTTGATAGATCTACCCTTTGCAAATGCTCAATGCTAGCCCTTGACGATCGGCTAATACGAACGTGTAATGTCTAACCATAGTGAGTAGTAAACCAAGATCACCCTAACGAATCGACATATTTTGCTACTCTGTAGCTTGTCTAAGGGTTAACTTTTTAATTAAAAAAATCTTAGTAGCATGCAGTAACATTCCTTGATAGATCTACCCCTTTGCAAATGCGCAATGCTAGCCCATGAAGATCGGCTAACATGGACGTGTAATGTCTAACCATAGTGAATAGTAAACCATGATCAGCGTAACAAATCGACATATTCTGCTACTCTGTAGCTTGGCTAAGGGTTAACTTTTTAATTAAAAAATCTTAGTAGAATGCAGTAACATTCCTTGATACATCTACCCCTTTGCAAATGCTCAATGCTAGCCCATGACGATCGGCTAATACGAACGTGTAATGTCTAACCATAGTGATTAGTAAACAAAGATCACCCTAACGAATCGACATATTTTGCTACTCTCTAGCTTGTCTAGGGGTTAACTTTTTAATTAAAAAAATCTTAGTAGCAAGCAGTAACATTCCTTGATAGATCTACCGCTTTGCAAATGCTCAATGCTAGCCCATGACGATCGGCTAATACGAACGTGTAATGTCTAACCATAGTGAGTAGTAAACCAAGATCACCCTAACGAATCGACATATTTTGCTACTTTGTAGCTTGTCTAAGGGTTAACTTTTTAATTAAAAAAATCTTAGTAGCATGCAGTAACATTCCTTGATAGATCTACCCCTTTGCAAATGCGCAATGCTAGCCCATGAAGATCGGCTAACATGGACGTGTAATGTCTAACCATAGTGAATAGTAAACCATGATCAGCGTAACAAATCGACATATTCTGCTACTCTGTAGCTTGGCTAAGGGTTAACTTTTTAATTAAAAAATCTTAGTAGAATGCAGTAACATTCCTTGATACATCTACCCCTTTGTAAATGCTCAATGCTAGCCCATGACGATCGGCTAATACGAACGTGTAATGTCTAACCATAGTGAATAGTAAACCAAGATCACCCTAACGAATCGACATATTTTGCTACTCTGTAGCTTGTCTAGGGGTTAACTTTTTAATTAAAAAAATCTTAGTAGCATGCAGTAACATTCCTTGATAGATCTACCCCTTTGCAAATGCTCAATGCTAGCCCATGGCGATCGGTTACATGGACGTGTAATGTCTAACCATAGTGAATAGTAAACCATGATCAGCGTAACAAATCGACATATTCTGCTACTCTGTAGCTTGGCTAAGGGTTAACTTTTTAATTAAAAAATCTTAGTAGAATGCAGTAACATTCCTTGATACATCTACCCCTTTGCAAATGCTCAATGCTAGCCCATGACGATCGGCTAATACGAACGTGTAATGTCTAACCATAGTGATTAGTAAACAAAGATCACCCTAACGAATCGACATATTTTGCTACTCTCTAGCTTGTCTAGGGGTTAACTTTTTAATTAAAAAAATCTTAGTAGCAAGCAGTAACATTCCTTGATAGATCTACCGCTTTGCAAATGCTCAATGCTAGCCCATGACGATCGGCTAATACGAACGTGTAATGTCTAACCATAGTGAGTAGTAAACCAAGATCACCCTAACGAATCGACATATTTTGCTACTTTGTAGCTTGTCTAAGGGTTAACTTTTTAATTAAAAAAATCTTAGTAGCATGCAGTAACATTCCTTGATAGATCTACCCCTTTGCAAATGCGCAATGCTAGCCCATGAAGATCGGCTAACATGGACGTGTAATGTCTAACCATAGTGAATAGTAAACCATGATCAGCGTAACAAATCGACATATTCTGCTACTCTGTAGCTTGGCTAAGGGTTAACTTTTTAATTAAAAAATCTTAGTAGAATGCAGTAACATTCCTTGATACATCTACCCCTTTGTAAATGCTCAATGCTAGCCCATGACGATCGGCTAATACGAACGTGTAATGTCTAACCATAGTGAATAGTAAACCAAGATCACCCTAACGAATCGACATATTTTGCTACTCTGTAGCTTGTCTAGGGGTTAACTTTTTAATTAAAAAAATCTTAGTAGCATGCAGTAACATTCCTTGATAGATCTACCCTTTGCAAATGCTCAATGCTAGCCCTTGACGATCGGCTAATACGAACGTGTAATGTCTAACCATAGTGATTAGTAAACAAAGATCACCCTAACGAATCGACATATTTTGCTACTCTCTAGCTTGTCTAGGGGTTAACTTTTTAATTAAAAAAATCTTAGTAGCAAGCAGTAACATTCCTTGATAGATCTACCGCTTTGCAAATGCTCAATGCTAGCCCATGACGATCGGCTAATACGAACGTGTAATGTCTAACCATAGTGAGTAGTAAACCAAGATCACCCTAACGAATCGACATATTTTGCTACTTTGTAGCTTGTCTAAGGGTTAACTTTTTAATTAAAAAAATCTTAGTAGCATGCAGTAACATTCCTTGATAGATCTACCCCTTTGCAAATGCGCAATGCTAGCCCATGAAGATCGGCTAACATGGACGTGTAATGTCTAACCATAGTGAATAGTAAACCATGATCAGCGTAACAAATCGACATATTCTGCTACTCTGTAGCTTGGCTAAGGGTTAACTTTTTAATTAAAAAATCTTAGTAGAATGCAGTAACATTCCTTGATACATCTACCCCTTTGTAAATGCTCAATGCTAGCCCATGACGATCGGCTAATACGAACGTGTAATGTCTAACCATAGTGAATAGTAAACCAAGATCACCCTAACGAATCGACATATTTTGCTACTCTGTAGCTTGTCTAGGGGTTAACTTTTTAATTAAAAAAATCTTAGTAGCATGCAGTAACATTCCTTGATAGATCTACCCCTTTGCAAATGCTCAATGCTAGCCCATGGCGATCGGTTACATGGACGTGTAATGTCTAACCATAGTGAATAGTAAACCATGATCAGCGTAACAAATCGACATATTCTGCTACTCTGTAGCTTGGCTAAGGGTTAACTTTTTAATTAAAAAATCTTAGTAGAATGCAGTAACATTCCTTGATACATCTACCCCTTTGCAAATGCTCAATGCTAGCCCATGACGATCGGCTAATACGAACGTGTAATGTCTAACCATAGTGATTAGTAAACAAAGATCACCCTAACGAATCGACATATTTTGCTACTCTCTAGCTTGTCTAGGGGTTAACTTTTTAATTAAAAAAATCTTAGTAGCAAGCAGTAACATTCCTTGATAGATCTACCGCTTTGCAAATGCTCAATGCTAGCCCATGACGATCGGCTAATACGAACGTGTAATGTCTAACCATAGTGAGTAGTAAACCAAGATCACCCTAACGAATCGACATATTTTGCTACTTTGTAGCTTGTCTAAGGGTTAACTTTTTAATTAAAAAAATCTTAGTAGCATGCAGTAACATTCCTTGATAGATCTACCCCTTTGCAAATGCGCAATGCTAGCCCATGAAGATCGGCTAACATGGACGTGTAATGTCTAACCATAGTGAATAGTAAACCATGATCAGCGTAACAAATCGACATATTCTGCTACTCTGTAGCTTGGCTAAGGGTTAACTTTTTAATTAAAAAATCTTAGTAGAATGCAGTAACATTCCTTGATACATCTACCCCTTTGTAAATGCTCAATGCTAGCCCATGACGATCGGCTAATACGAACGTGTAATGTCTAACCATAGTGAATAGTAAACCAAGATCACCCTAACGAATCGACATATTTTGCTACTCTGTAGTTTGTCTAGGGGTTAACTTTTTAATTAAAAAAATCTTAGTAGCATGCAGTAACATTCCTTGATAGATCTACCCCTTTGCAAATGCTCAATGCTAGCCCATGGCGATCGGTTACATGGACGTGTAATGTCTAACCATAGCGAATAGTAAACCAAGATCACCCTAACGAATCGACATATTCTGCTACTCTGTAGCTTGGCTAAGGGTTAACTTTTTAATTAAAAAATCTTAGTAGAATGCAGTAACATTCCTTGATACATCTACCCCTTTGTAAATGCTCAATGCTAGCCCATGACGATCGGCTAATACGAACGTGTAATGTCTAACCATAGTGAATAGTAAACCAAGATCACCCTAACGAATCGACATATTTTGCTACTCTGTAGCTTGTCTAGGGGTTAACTTTTTAATTAAAAAAATCTTAGTAGCATGCAGTAACATTCCTTGATAGATCTACCCTTTGCAAATGCTCAATGCTAGCCCTTGACGATCGGCTAATACGAACGTGTAATGTCTAACCATAGTGAGTAGTAAACCAAGATCACCCTAACGAATCGACATATTTTGCTACTCTGTAGCTTGTCTAAGGGTTAACTTTTTAATTAAAAAAATCTTAGTAGCATGCAGTAACATTCCTCGATAGATCCACCCCTTTGCAAATGCGCAATGCTAGCCCATGAAGATCGGCTAACATGGACGTGTAATGTCTAACCATAGTGAATAGTAAACCAAGATCACCCTAACGAATTGACACATTCTGCTACTCTGTAGCTTGGCTAAGGGTTAAGTTTTTAATTAAAAAAATCTTACTAGTATGCAATAATATTCCTCGATAGATCCACCCCTTTTCAAATGCCCAATGCTAGCCCATGACGATCGGCTAACATGGACGTGTAATGTCTAACCATAGTGAATAGTAAACCAAGATCACCCTAACGAATCGACATATTCTGCTACTCTGTAGCTTGGCTAAGGGTTAACTTTTTAATTAAAAAAATCTTAGTAGCAGCAGTAACATTCCTTGAAAATCTACCCCTTTGCAAATGCTCAATGCTAGCCCAGACCATCGGCTAACACGGACGTGTAATTTCTAACCATAGTGAATACTAACCCAAGATCACCCTAACGAATCGACATATTCTGCTACTCTGCAGCTTGGCTAAGGGTTAACTTTTAATTAAAAAAATCTTAGTAGCATGCAGTAATCTTCCTCGGTAGATCCACCCCTTTGCAAATTCCCAATGCTAGCCCATGAAGATCGGCTAACATGGACGTGTAATGTCTAACCATAGTGAATAGTAAACCAAGATCACCCTAACGAATCGACATATTCTGCTACTCTGTAGCTTGTCTAAGGGTTATCTTTTTAATTAAAAAAATCTTAGTAGCATGCAGTAACATTCCTTGATAGATCTACCCCTTTGCAAATGCTCAGTGCTAGCCCGTGACGATCGGCTAACACGGACGTGTAATGTCTAAGCATAGTGAACAGTAAACCAAGATCACCCTAACGAATCAACATATTCTGCTACTCTGTAGCTTGGCTAAGGGTTAACTTTTTAATTAAAAAAATCTTAGTAGCATACAGTAACATTCCTCGACAGATCCACCCCTTTGCAAATGCCCAATGCTAGCCCATGAAGATCGGCTAACATGGACGTGTAATGTCTAACCATAGTGAATAGTAAACCATGATCACCCTAACGAATCGACATATTCTGCTACTCTGTAGCTTGTCTAAGGGTTAACTTTTTAATTAAAAAAATCTTAGTAGCATACAGTAACATTCCTCGACAGATCCACCCCTTTGCAAATGCCCAATGCTAGCCCATGAAGATCGGCTAACACGGACGTGTAATGTCTAACCATAGTGAATAGTAAACCAAGATCACCCTAACGAATCGACATATTCTGCTACTCTGTAGCTTGGCTAAGGGTTAACTTTTAATTAAAAAAATCTTACTAGTATGCAATAATATTCCTCGATAGATCCACCCCTTTGCAAATTCCCAATGCTAGCCCATGAAGATCGGCTAACATGGACGTGTAATGTCTAACCATAGTGAATAGTAAACCAAGATCACCCTAACGAATCGACGTATTCTGCTACTCTGTAGCTTGTCTAAGGGTTATCTTTTTAATTAAAAAAATCTTAGTAGCATGCAGTAACATTCCTCGATAGATCCACCCCTTTGCAAATGCGCAATGCTAGCCCATGAAGATCGGCTAACATGGACGTGTAATGTCTAACCATAGTGAATAGTAAACCAAGATCACCCTAACGAATCGACACATTCTGCTACTCTGTAGCTTGGCTAAGGGTTAAGTTTTTAATTAAAAAAATCTTACTAGTATGCAATAATATTCCTCGATAGATCCACCCCTTTTCAAATGCCCAATGCTAGCCCATGACGATCGGCTAACATGGACGAGTAATGTCTAACCATAGTGAATAGTAAACCAAGATCACCCTAACGAATCGACATATTCTGCTACTCTGTAGCTTGGCTAAGGGTTAACTTTTTAATTAAAAAAATCTTAGTAGCAGCAGTAACATTCCTTGAAAATCTACCCCTTTGCAAATGCTCAATGCTAGCCCAGACCATCGGCTAACACGGACGTGTAATGTCTAACCATAGTGAATAGTAAACCAAGATCACCCTAACGAATCGACATATTCTGCTACTCTGTAGCTTGGCTAAGGGTTAACTTTTAATTAAAAAAATCTTAGTAGCATGCAGTAATCTTCCTCGGTAGATCCACCCCTTTGCAAATTCCCAATGCTAGCCCATGAAGATCGGCTAACATGGACGTGTAATGTCTAACCATAGTGAATAGTAAACCAAGATCACCCTAACGAATCGACATATTCTGCTACTCTGTAGCTTGTCTAAGGGTTATCTTTAATTAAAAAAATCTTAGTAGCATGCAGTAACATTCCTTGATAGATCTACCCCTTTGCAAATGCTCAGTGCTAGCCCGTGACGATCGGCTAACACGGACGTGTAATGTCTAAGCATAGTGAACAGTAAACCAAGATCACCCTAACGAATCAACATATTCTGCTACTCTGTAGCTTGGCTAAGGGTTAACTTTTTAATTAAAAAAATCTTAATAGCATACAGTAACATTCCTCGACAGATCCACCCCTTTGCAAATGCCCAATGCTAGCCCATGAAGATCGGCTAACATGGACGTGTAATGTCTAACCATAGTGAATAGTAAACCATGATCACCCTAACGAATCGACATATTCTGCTACTCTGTAGCTTGTCTAAGGGTTAACTTTTTAATTAAAAAAATCTTAGTAGCATACAGTAACATTCCTCGACAGATCCACCCCTTTGCAAATGCGCAATGCTAGCCCATGACGATCGGCTAATACGAACGTGTAATGTCTAACCATAGTGAGTAGTAAACCAAGATCACCCTAACGAATCGACATATTTTGCTACTCTGTAGCTTGTCTAAGGGTTAACTTTTTAATTAAAAAAATCTTAGTAGCATGCAGTAACATTCCTTGATAGATCTACCCCTTTGCAAATGCGCAATGCTAGCCCATGAAGATCGGCTAACATGGACATGTAATGTCTAACCATAGTGAATAGTAAACCATGATCAGCGTAACAAATCGACATATTCTGCTACTCTGTAGCTTGGCTAAGGGTTAACTTTTTAACTAAAAAATCTTAGTAGCAAGCAGTAACATTCCTTGATAGATCTACCGCTTTGCAAATGCTCAATGCTAGCCCATGACGATCGGCTAATACGAACGTGTAATGTCTAACCATAGTGAGTAGTAAACCAAGATCACCCTAACGAATCGACATATTTTGCTACTTTGTAGCTTGTCTAAGGGTTAACTTTTTAATTAAAAAAATCTTAGTAGCATGCAGTAACATTCCTTGATAGATCTACCCCTTTGCAAATGCGCAATGCTAGCCCATGAAGATCGGCTAACATGGACGTGTAATGTCTAACCATAGTGAATAGTAAACCATGATCACCCTAACGAATCGACATATTCTGCTACTCTGTAGCTTGTCTAAGGGTTAACTTTTTAATTAAAAAAATCTTAGTAGCATACAGTAACATTCCTCGACAGATCCACCCCTTTGCAAATGCGCAATGCTAGCCCATGAAGATCGGCTAACATGGACGTGTAATGTCTAACCATAGTGAATAGTAAACCAAGATCACCCTAACAAATCGACATATTCTGCTACTCTGTAGCTT
This sequence comes from Mesoplodon mirus, assembly GCF_964341445.2. Classification (NCBI taxonomy): domain Eukaryota; kingdom Metazoa; phylum Chordata; class Mammalia; order Artiodactyla; family Ziphiidae; genus Mesoplodon; species Mesoplodon mirus. Next base: position 13,058 of record NW_028293917.1, on the reverse strand, counting down.
GGCTAAGGGTTAACTTTTTAATTAAAAAATCTTAGTAGAATGCAGTAACATTCCTTGATACATCTACCCCTTTGTAAATGCCCAATGCTAGCCCATGACGATCGGCTAATACGAACGTGTAATGTCTAACCATAGTGAATAGTAAACCAAGATCACCCTAACGAATCGACATATTTTGCTACTCTGTAGCTTGTCTAGGGGTTAACTTTTTAATTAAAAAAATCTTAGTAGCATGCAGTAACATTCCTTGATAGATCTACCCTTTGCAAATGCTCAATGCTAGCCCTTGACGATCGGCTAATACGAACGTGTAATGTCTAACCATAGTGAGTAGTAAACCAAGATCACCCTAACGAATCGACATATTTTGCTACTCTGTAGCTTGTCTAAGGGTTAACTTTTTAATTAAAAAAATCTTAGTAGCATGCAGTAACATTCCTTGATAGATCTACCCCTTTGCAAATGCGCAATGCTAGCCCATGAAGATCGGCTAACATGGACGTGTAATGTCTAACCATAGTGAATAGTAAACCATGATCAGCGTAACAAATCGACATATTCTGCTACTCTGTAGCTTGGCTAAGGGTTAACTTTTTAATTAAAAAATCTTAGTAGAATGCAGTAACATTCCTTGATACATCTACCCCTTTGTAAATGCTCAATGCTAGCCCATGACGATCGGCTAATACGAACGTGTAATGTCTAACCATAGTGAATAGTAAACCAGTATCACCCTAACGAATCGACATATTTTGCTACTCTGTAGCTTGTCTAGGGGTTAACTTTTTAATTAAAAAAATCTTAGTAGCATGCAGTAATCTTCCTCGATAGATCCACCCCTTTGCAAATGCCCAATGCTAGCCCATGAAGATCGGCTAACATGGACGTGTAATGTCTAACCATAGTGAATAGTAAACCATGATCAGCGTAACAAATCGACATATTCTGCTACTCGTAGCTTGGCTAAGGGTTAACTTTTTAATTAAAAAATCTTAGTAGAATGCAGTAACATTCCTTGATACATCTACCCCTTTGCAAATGCTCAATGCTAGCCCATGGCGATCGGTTACATGGACGTGTAATGTCTAACCATAGTGAATAGTAAACCAAGATCACCCTAACGAATCGACATATTTTGCTACTCTATAGCTTGTCTAGGGGTTAACTTTTTAATTAAAAAAATCTTAGTAGCATGCAGTAATCTTCCTCGATAGATCCACCCCTTTGCAAATGCCCAATGCTAGCCCATGAAGATCGGCTAACATGGACGTGTAATGTCTAACCATAGTGAATAGTAAACCAAGATCACCCTAACGAATCGACATATTCTGCTACTCTGTAGCTTGGCTAAGGGTTAACTTTTTAATTAAAAAAATCTTACTAGTATGCAATAATATTCCTCGATAGATCCACCCCTTTGCAAATGCCCAATGCTAGCCCATGAAGATCGGCTAACATGGACGTGTAATGTCTAACCATAGTGAATAGTAAACCAAGATCACCCTAACGAATCGACATATTCTGCTACTCTGTAGCTTGGCTAAGGGTTAAGTTTTTAATTAAAAAAATCTTACTAGTATGCAATAATATTCCTCGATAGATCCACCCCTTTTCAAATGCCCAATGCTAGCCCATGACGATCGGCTAACATGGACGTGTAATGTCTAACCATAGTGAATAGTAAACCAAGATCACCCTAACGAATCGACATATTCTGCTACTCTGTAGCTTGGCTAAGGGTTAACTTTTAATTAAAAAAATCTTAGTAGCATGCAGTAATCTTCCTCGGTAGATCCACCCCTTTGCAAATTCCCAATGCTAGCCCATGAAGATCGGCTAACATGGACGTGTAATGTCTAACCATAGTGAATAGTAAACCATGATCACCCTAACGAATCGACATATTCTGCTACTCTGTAGCTTGGCTAAGGGTTAACTTTTTAATTAAAAAAATCTTAGTACCATGCAGTAACATTCCTTGATAGATCCACCCCTTTGCAAATGCCCAATGCTAGCCCATGATGATCGGCTAACATGGACGTGTAATGTCTAACCATAGTGAATAGTAAACCAAGATCACCCTAACGAATCGACATATTCTGCTACTCTGTAGCTTGGCTAAGGGTTAACTTTTTAATTAAAAAAATCTTAGTAGCAGCAGTAACATTCCTTGAAATCTACCCCTTTGCAAATGCTCAATGCTAGCCCAGACCATCGGCTAACACGGACGTGTAATGTCTAACCATAGTGAATAGTAAACCAAGATCACCCTAACGAATCGACATATTCTGCTACTCTGTAGCTTGTCTAAGGGTTATCTTTTTAATTAAAAAAATCTTAGTAGCATGCAGTAACATTCCTTGATAGATCTACCCCTTTGCAAATGCTCAGTGCTAGCCCGTGACGATCGGCTAACACGGACGTGTAATGTCTAAGCATAGTGAACAGTAAACCAAGATCACCCTAACGAATCAACATATTCTGCTACTCTGTAGCTTGGCTAAGGGTTAACTTTTTAATTAAAAAAACTTAGTACCATGCAGTAACATTCCTTGATAGATCCACCCCTTTGCAAATGCCCAATGCTAGCCCATGAAGATCGGCTAACATGGACGTGTAATGTCTAACCATAGTGAATAGTAAACCATGATCACCCTAACGAATCGACATATTCTGCTACTCTGTAGCTTGGCTAAGGGTTAACTTTTTAATTAAAAAAATCTTAGTGGCATGCAGTAATCTTCCTCGATAGATCCACCCCTTTGCAAATTCCCAATGCTAGCCCATGAAGATCGGCTAACATGGACGTGTAATGTCTAACCATAGTGAATAGTAAACCAAGATCACCCTAACGAATCGACATATTCTGCTACTCTGTAGCTTGGCTAAGGGTTATCTTTTTAATTAAAAAAATCTTAGTAGCATGCAGTAACATTCCTTGATAGATCTACCCCTTTGCAAATGCCCAATGCTAGCCCGTGACGATCGGCTAACATGGACGTGTAATGTCTAACCATAGTGAATAGTAAACCATGATCACCCTAACGAATCGACATATTCTGCTACTCTGTAGCTTGTCTAAGGGTTAACTTTTTAATTAAAAAAATCTTAGTAGCATACAGTAACATTCCTCGACAGATCCACCCCTTTGCAAATGCCCAATGCTAGCCCATGAAGATCGGCTAACATGGACGTGTAATGTCTAACCATAGTGAATAGTAAACCATGATCACCCTAACGAATCGACATATTCTGCTACTCTGTAGCTTGTCTAAGGGTTAACTTTTTTAATTAAAAAAATCTTAGTAGCATACAGTAACATTCCTCGACAGATCCACCCCTTTGCAAATGCGCAATGCTAGCCCATGAAGATCGGCTAACATGGACGTGTAATGTCTAACCATAGTGAATAGTAAACCAAGATCACCCTAACGAATCGACATATTCTGCTACTCTGTAGCTTGGCTAAGGGTTAACTTTTAATTAAAAAAATCTTAGTAGCATGCAGTAATCTTCCTCGGTAGATCCACCCCTTTGCAAATTCCCAATGCTAGCCCATGAAGATCGGCTAACATGGACGTGTAATGTCTAACCATAGTGAATAGTAAACCAAGATCACCCTAACGAATCGACATATTCTGCTACTCTGTAGCTTGTATAAGGGTTATCTTTTTATTTAAAAAAATCTTAGTGGCATGCAGTAATCTTCCTCGATAGATCCACCCCTTTGCAAATGCCCAATGCTAGCCCATGAAGATCGGCTAACATGGACGTGTAATGTCTAACCATAGTGAATAGTAAACCATGATCACCCTAACGAGTCAACATATTCTGCTACTCTGTAGCTTGGCTAAGGGTTAACTTTTTAATTAAAAAAATCTTAGTGGCATGCAGTAATCTTCCTCGATAGATCCACCCCTTTGCAAACGCCCAATGCTAGCCCATGAAGATCGGCTAACATGGACGTGTAATGTCTAACCATAGTGAATAGTAAACCATGATCACCCTAACGAATCGACATATTCTGCTACTCTGTAGCTTGTCTAAGGGTTAACTTTTTAATTAAAAAAATCTTAGTAGCATACAGTAACATTCCTCGACAGATCCACCCCTTTGCAAATGCGCAATGCTAGCCCATGAAGATCGGCTAACATGGACGTGTAATGTCTAACCATAGTGAATAGTAAACCAAGATCACCCTAACGAATCGACATATTCTGCTACTCTGTAGCTTGGCTAAGGGTTAACTTTTTAATTAAAAAAATCTTACTAGTATGCAGTAATAGTCCTCGATAGATCCACCCCTTTTCAAATGCCCAATGCTAGCCCATGACGATCGGCTAAGATAGACGTGTAATGTCTAAGCATAGTGAAGAGTAAACCAAGATCACCCTAACGAATCGACATATTTTGCTATTCTGTAGCTTGTCTAAGGGTTATCTTTTTAATTAAAAAAATCTTAGTAGCATGCAGTAACATTCCTTGATAGATCTACCCCTTTGCAAATGCTCAATGCTAGCCCGTGACGATCGGCTAACACGGACGTGTAATGTCTAACCATAGTGAATAGTAAACCATGATCACCCTAACGAATCGACATATTCTGCTACTCTGTAGCTTGGCTAAGGGTTATCTTTTTAATTAAAAAAATCTTAGTAGCATGCAGTAACATTCCTTGATAGATCTACCCCTTTGCAAATGCCCAATGCTAGCCCAGACCATCGGCTAACACGGACGTGTAATGTCTAACCATAATGAATAGTAAACCAAGATCACCCTAACGAATCGACATATTCTGCTACTCTGTAGCTTGGCTAAGGGTTATCTTTTTAATTAAAAAAATCTTAGTAGCATGCAGTAACATTCCTTGATAGATCTACCCCTTTGCAAATGCCCAATGCTAGCCCGTGACGATCGGCTAACATGGACGTGTAATGTCTAACCATAGTGAATAGTAAACCATGATCACCCTAACGAATCGACATATTCTGCTACTCTGTAGCTTGTCTAAGGGTTAACTTTTTAATTAAAAAAATCTTAGTAGCATACAGTAACATTCCTCGACAGATCCACCCCTTTGCAAATGCCCAATGCTAGCCCATGAAGATCGGCTAACATGGACGTGTAATGTCTAACCATAGTGAATAGTAAACCATGATCACCCTAACGAATCGACATATTCTGCTACTCTGTAGCTTGTCTAAGGGTTAACTTTTTAATTAAAAAAATCTTAGTAGCATACAGTAACATTCCTCGACAGATCCACCCCTTTGCAAATGCGCAATGCTAGCCCATGAAGATCGGCTAACATGGACGTGTAATGTCTAACCATAGTGAATAGTAACCAAGATCACCCTAACGAATCGACATATTCTGCTACTCTGTAGCTTGGCTAAGGGTTAACTTTTAATTAAAAAAATCTTAGTAGCATGCAGTAATCTTCCTCGGTAGATCCACCACTTTGCAAATTCCCAATGCTAGCCCATGAAGATCGGCTAACATGGACGTGTAATGTCTAACCATAGTGAATAGTAAACCAAGATCACCCTAACGAATCGACATATTCTGCTACTCTGTAGCTTGTCTAAGGGTTATCTTTTTAATTAAAAAAATCTTAGTGGCATGCAGTAATCTTCCTCGATAGATCCACCCCTTTGCAAATGCCCAATGCTAGCCCATGAAGATCGGCTAACATGGACGTGTAATGTCTAACCATAGTGAATTGTAAACCATGATCACCCTAACGAGTCAACATATTCTGCTACTCTGTAGCTTGGCTAAGGGTTAACTTTTTAATTAAAAAAATCTTAGTGGCATGCAGTAATCTTCCTCGATAGATCCACCCCTTTGCAAATGCCCAATGCTAGCCCATGAAGATCGGCTAACATGGACGTGTAATGTCTAACCATAGTGAATAGTAAACCAAGATCACCCTAACGAATCGACATATTCTGCTACTCTGTAGCTTGGCTAAGGGTTAACTTTTTAATTAAAAAAATCTTACTAGTATGCAATAATATTCCTCGATAGATCCACCCCTTTGCAAATGCCCAATGCTAGCCCATGAAGATCGGCTAACATGGACGTGTAATGTCTAACCATAGTGAATAGTAAACCATGATCACCCTAACGAATCGACATATTCTGCTACTCTGTAGCTTGTCTAAGGGTTAACTTTTTAATTAAAAAAATCTTAGTAGCATACAGTAACATTCCTCGACAGATCCACCCCTTTTCAAATGCCCAATGCTAGCCCATGACGATCGGCTAAGATAGACGTGTAATGTCTAAGCATAGTGAAGAGTAAACCAAGATCACCCTAACGAATCGACATATTTTGCTATTCTGTAGCTTGTCTAAGGGTTATCTTTTTAATTAAAAAAATCTTAGTAGCATGCAGTAACATTCCTTGATAGATCTACCCCTTTGCAAATGCTCAATGCTAGCCCATGACGATCGGCTAACACGGACGTGTAATGTCTAACCATAGTGAATAGTAAACAATGATCAGCGTAACAAATCGACATATGCTGCTATTCTGTAGCTTGGCTAAGGTTAACTTTTTAATTAAAAAAATCTTAGTAGCAGCAGTAACATTCCTTGATAAATCTACCCCTTTGCAAATGCTCAATGCTAGCCCGTGACGATCGGCTAACACGGACGTGTAATGTCTCACCATAGTGAATAGTAAACCAAGATCACCCTAACGAATCGACATATTCTGCTACTCTGTAGCTTGTCTAAGGGTTAACTTTTTAATTAAAAAAATCTTAGTAGCATGCAGTAACATTCCTTGATAGATCTACCCTTTGCAAATGCTCAATGCTAGCCCATGACGATCGGCTAACACGGACGTGTAATGTCTAACCATAGTGAACAATAAACCAAGATCATCGTAACTAATCGACAAAACACGCTACTCTGTAGCTTGTCTAAGTGTTATCTTTTTAATTAAAAAAATCTTAGTAGTATGCAGTAATCTTCCTCGATAGATCCACCCCTTTGCAAATGCCCAATGCTTGCCCATGAAGATCGGCTAAGATGGACGTGTAATGTCTAAGCATAGTGAATAGTAAACCATGATCAGCGTAACAAATCGACATATGCTGCTATTCTGTAGCTTGGCTAAGGGTTAACTTTTTAATTAAAAAAATCTTAGTAGCAGCAGTAACATTCCTTGATAAATCTACCCTTTGCAAATGCTCAATGCTAGCCCGTGACGATCGGCTAACACGGACGTGTAATGTCTAACCATAGTGAATAGTAAACCAAGATGACCCTAACGAATCGACATATTCTGCTACTCTGTAGCTTGTCTAAGGGTTAACTTTTTAATTAAAAAAATCTTACTAGTATGCAACAGTATTCCTCGATAGATCCACCCCTTTTCAAATGCCCAATGCTAGCCCATGAAGATCGGCTAACATGGACGTGTAATGTCTAACCATAGTGAATAGTAAACCATGATCACCCTAACGAATCGACATATTCTGCTACTCTGTAGCTTGTCTAAGGGTTAACTTTTAATTAAAAAAATCTTAGTAGCATACAGTAACATTCCTCGATAGATCCACCCCTTTGCAAATGCGCAATGCTAGCCCATGAAGATCGGCTAACATGGACGTGTAATGTCTAACCATAGTGAATAGTAAACCATGATCACCCTAACGAATCGACATATTCTGCTACTCTGTAGCGTTTCTAAGGGTTAACTTTTTAGTTAGAAAAATCTTAGTAGCATACAGTAACATTCCTCGATAGATCCACCCCTTTTCAAATGCCCAATGCTAGCCCATGACGATCGGCTAAGATGGACGTGTAATGTCTAAGCATAGTGAAGAGTAAACCAAGATCACCGTAACGAATCGACATATTCTGCTACTCTGTAGCTTGTCTAAGGGTTAACTTTTTAATTAAAAAAATCTTAGTAGCATACAGTAACATACCTCGATAGATCCACCCCTTTGCAAATGCGCAATGCTAGCCCATGAAGATCGGCTAACATGGACGTGTAATGTCTAACCATAGTGAATAGTAAACCATGATCACCCTAACGAATCGACATATTCTGCTACTCTGTAGCTTGTCTAAGGGTTAACTTTTTAATTAAAAAAATCTTAGTAGCATACAGTAACATTCCTCGATAGATCCACCCCTTTTCAAATGCCCAATGCTAGCCCATGACGATCGGCTAAGAATGGACGTGTAATGTCTAAGCATAGTGAAGAGTAAACCAAGATCACCGTAACGAATCGACATATTTTGCTATTCTGTAGCTTGTCTAAGGGTTATCTTTTTAATTAAAAAAATCTTAGTAGCATGCAGTAACATTCCTTGATAGATCTACCCCTTTGCAAATGCTCAATGCTAGCCCATGACGATCGGCTAACACGGACGTGTAATGTCTAACCATAGTGAATAGTAAACCAAGATCACCCTAACGAATCGACATATTGTGCTACTCTGTAGCTTGTCTAAGGGTTAACTTTTTAATTAAAAAAATCTTAGTAGCGTGCAGTAATCTTCCTCGATAGATCCACCCCTTTGCAAATGCGCAATGCTAGCCCATGAAGATCGGCTAAGATGGACGTGTAATGTCTAAGCATAGTGAATAGTAAACCATGATCAGCGTAACAAATCGACATATGCTGCTATTCTGTAGCTTGGCTAAGGGTTAACTTTTTAATTAAAAAAATCTTAGTAGCAGCAGTAACATTCCCTGATAAATCTACCCCCTTGCAAATGCTCAATGCTAGCCCGTGACGATCGGCTAACACGGACGTGTAATGTCTAACCATAGTGAATAGTAAACCAAGATCACCCTAACGAATCGACATATTCTGCTACTCTGTAGCTTGGCTAAGGGTTAACTTTTAATTAAAAAAATCTTAGTAGCATGCAGTAATCTTCCTCGATAGATCCACCCCTTTGCAAATTCCCAAGGCTAGCCCATGAAGATCGGCTAACATGGACGTGTAATGTCTAACCACAGTGAATAGTAAACCAAGATCACCCTAACGAATCGACATATTCTGCTACTCTGTAGCTTGTCTAAGGGTTAACTTTTTAATTAAAAAAATCTTAGTAGCATGCAGTAACATTCCTTGATAGATCTACCCCTTTGCAAATGCTCAATGCTAGCCCATGAAGATCGGCTAACATGGACGTGTAATGTCTAACCATAGTGAATAGTAAACCATGATCACCCTAACGAATCGACATATTCTGCTACTCTGTAGCTTGTCTAAGGGTTAACTTTTTAATTAAAAAAATCTTAGTAGCATACAGTAACATTCCTCGACAGATCCACCCCTTTGCAAATGCGCAATACTAGCCCATGAAGATCGGCTAACATGGACGTGTAATGTCTAACCATAGTGAATAGTAAACCAAGATCACCCTAACGAATCGACATATTCTGCTACTCTGTAGCTTGGCTAAGGGTTAACTTTTAATTAAAAAATCTTAGTAGCATGCAGTAATCTTCCTCGATAGATCCACCCCTTTGCAAATTCCCAATGCTAGCCCATGAAGATCGGCTAACATGGACGTGTAATGTCTAACCATAGTGAATAGTAAACCAAGATCACCCTAACGAATCGACATATTCTGCTACTCTGTAGCTTGGCTAAGGGTTAACTTTTTAATTAAAAAAATCTTACTAGTATGCAATAATATTCCTCGATAGATCCACCTCTTTGCAAATGCCCAATGCTAGCCCATGAAGATCGGCTAACATGGACGTGTAATGTCTAACCATAGTGAATAGTAAACCATGATCACCCTAACGAATCGACATATTCTGCTACTCTGTAGCTTGTCTAAGGGTTAACTTTTTAATTAAAAAAATCTTAGTAGCATACAGTAACATTCCTCGACAGATCCACCCCTTTGCAAATGCGCAATGCTAGCCCATGAAGATCGGCTAACATGGACGTGTAATGTCTAACCATAGTGAATAGTAAACCAAGATCACCCTAACGAATCGACATATTCTGCTACTCTGTAGCTTGTCTAAGGGTTAACTTTTTAATTAAAAAAATCTTAGTAGCATACAGTAACATTCCTCGACAGATCCACCCCTTTGCAAATGCGCAATGCTAGCCCATGAAGATCGGCTAACATGGACGTGTAATGTCTAACCATAGTGAATAGTAAACCAAGATCACCCTAACGAATCGACATATTCTGCTACTCTGTAGCTTGGCTAAGGGTTAACTTTTTAATTAAAAAAATCTCACTAGTATGCAATAATATTCCTCGATAGATCCACCCCTTTGCAAATGCCCAATGCTAGCCCATGAAGATCGGCTAACATGGACGTGTAATGTCTAACCATAGTGAATAGTAAACCATGATCACCCTAACGAATCGACATATTCTGCTACTCTGTAGCTTGTCTAAGGGTTAACTTTTTAATTAAAAAAATCTTAGTAGCATACAGTAACATTCCTCGACAGATCCACCCTTTGCAAATGCGCAATGCTAGCCCATGAAGATCGGCTAACATGGACGTGTAATGTCTAACCATAGTGAATAGTAAATCAAGATCACCCTAACGAATCGACATATTCTGCTACTCTGTAGCTTGGCTAAGGGTTAACTTTTAATTAAAAAAATCTTAGTAGCATGCAGTAATCTTCCTCGATAGATCCACCCCTTTGCAAATTCCCAATGCTAGCCCATGAAGATCGGCTAACATGGACGTGTAATGTCTAACCATAGTGAATAGTAAACCAAGATCACCCTAACGAATCGACATATTCTGCTACTCTGTAGCTTGGCTAAGGGTTAACTTTTTAATTAAAAAAATCTTACTAGTATGCAATAATATTCCTCGATAGATCCACCTCTTTGCAAATGCCCAATGCTAGCCCATGAAGATCGGCTAACATGGACGTGTAATGTCTAACCATAGTGAATAGTAAACCATGATCACCCTAACGAATCGACATATTCTGCTACTCTGTAGCTTGTCTAAGGGTTAACTTTTTTAATTAAAAAAATCTTAGTAGCATACAGTAACATTCCTCGACAGATCCACCCCTTTGCAAATGCGCAATGCTAGCCCATGAAGATCGGCTAACATGGACGTGTAATGTCTAACCATAGTGAATAGTAAACCAAGATCACCCTAACGAATCGACATATTCTGCTACTCTGTAGCTTGTCTAAGGGTTAACTTTTTAATTAAAAAAATCTTAGTAGCATACAGTAACATTCCTCGACAGATCCACCCCTTTGCAAATGCGCAATGCTAGCCCATGAAGATCGGCTAACATGGACGTGTAATGTCTAACCATAGTGAATAGTAAACCAAGATCACCCTAACGAATCGACATATTCTGCTACTCTGTAGCTTGGCTAAGGGTTAACTTTTTAATTAAAAAAATCTCACTAGTATGCAATAATATTCCTCGATAGATCCACCCCTTTGCAAATGCCCAATGCTAGCCCATGAAGATCGGCTAACATGGACGTGTAATGTCTAACCATAGTGAATAGTAAACCATGATCACCCTAACGAATCGACATATTCTGCTACTCTGTAGCTTGTCTAAGGGTTAACTTTTTAATTAAAAAAATCTTAGTAGCAGCAGTAACATTCCCTGATAAATCTACCCCTTTGCAAATGCTCAATGCTAGCCCGTGACGATCGGCTAACACGGACGTGTAATGTCTAACCATAGTGAATAGTAAACCAAGATCACCCTAACGAATCGACATATTCTGCTACTCTGTAGCTTGGCTAAGGGTTAACTTTTAATTAAAAAAATCTTAGTAGCATGCAGTAATCTTCCTCGATAGATCCACCCCTTTGCAAATGCTCAATGCTAGCCCATGAAGATCGGCTAACATGGACGTGTAATGTCTAACCATAGTGAATAGTAAACCAAGATCACCCATAACGAATCGACATATTCTGCTACTCTGTAGCTTGGCTAAGGGTTAACTTTTTAATTAAAAAAATCTTACTAGTATGCAATAATATTCCTCGATAGATCCACCCCTTTGCAAATGCCCAATGCTAGCCCATGAAGATCGGCTAACATGGACGTGTAATGTCTAACCATAGTGAATAGTAAACCATGATCACCCTAACGAATCGACATATTCTGCTACTCTGTAGCTTGTCTAAGGGTTAACTTTTTAATTAAAAAAATCTTAGTAGCATACAGTAACATTCCTCGACAGATCCACCCCTTTGCAAATGCGCAATGCTAGCCCATGAAGATCGGCTAACATGGACGTGTAATGTCTAACCATAGTGAATAGTAAACCAAGATCACCCTAACGAATCGACATATTCTGCTACTCTGTAGCTTGGCTAAGGGTTAACTTTTTAATTAAAAAAATCTTAGTAGCATACAGTAACATTCCTCGACAGATCCACCCTTTGCAAATGCGCAATGCTAGCCCATGAAGATCGGCTAACATGGACGTGTAATGTCTAACCATAGTGAATAGTAAACCATGATCACCCTAACGAATCGACATATTCTGCTACTCTGTAGCTTGTCTAAGGGTAACTTTTTAATTAAAAAAATCTTAGTAGCATACAGTAGCATTCCTCGACAGATCCACCCCTTTGCAAATGCGCAATGCTAGCCCATGAAGATCGGCTAACATGGACGTGTAATGTCTAACCATAGTGAATAGTAAACCAAGATCACCCTAACGAATCGACATATTCTGCTACTCTGTAGCTTGGCTAAGGGTTAACTTTTAATTAAAAAAATCTTAGTAGCATGCAGTAATCTTCCTCGATAGATCCACCCCTTTGCAAATTCCCAATGCTATCCCATGAAGATCGGCTAACATGGACGTGTAATGTCTAACCATAGTGAATAGTAAACCAAGATCACCCTAACGAATCGACATATTCTGCTACTCTGTAGCTTGGCTAAGGGTTAACTTTTTAATTAAAAAAATCTTACTAGTATGCAATAATATTCCTCGATAGATCCACCCCCTTTGCAAATGCCCAATGCTAGCCCATGAAGATCGGCTAACATGGACGTGTAATGTCTAACCATAGTGAATAGTAAACCATGATC